>NW_027648104.1:32500-37500 GCF_949987685.1 Ammodytes marinus
AGTACTTCTCTGATGGATACGTGCCCGGTGTGCAAAATGACTGCTTTAAACTTCCTGTTTACACACAGCTATTGATTTGAAACATCAACTTCTCTGACAGACAGACAGACAGACAGACAGACAGACAGACAGACAGACAGACAGACAGACAGACAGACAGACAGACAGACAGACAGACAGCAGCGTACCCCTGGTCCTGCGTAGTGGTGTGCGGGTGCGTTTGGCGTGAACACCCAGACAGAGCAGGAAGGTGGAGAGCTCGATGTGAGAGATGAAACGCAGACGAGTCAAGTCACATGACGACAGGTCATCAGCTGAGGACAGGGAGAGAGGGACACACTGCACACACACACACACACACACACACACACACACACACACACACACACACATTCTTAAAGCTGGGGTATGTGATTTCTGATTGGTCAAAGTTAACATGAGCTGTACACTTTGACCAATCAGAGCGCGGCTCCGATTCTCTGTTCTTATTGGCTGTTGGGACTGTCCATTCACTTTGGCACGACTTTGTTGGTGTAGAGCGTGTCAGGGAGGGACCATAGGGGAGGGACCAAAGAGAACAAGTGGAGCGGTTGAGGTATTTGGATTTGAATCTCTATCCCAACTGCCATTTCTCCCCAAATCCTCCACCCCAGCTTTAACTAACTGAGTCATAAATATGTCGTAGGTGAGTTTTAGCCACAACAGGAGATCAAACTCACCGGCAGTTCAACACAGTCGTCTCCTTGGTAACACAAACAGTCCCAACAAGTCCCGCCCCTCCTGTGGTCGGCCACGCCCTCTGAGTACGGACTGTCCCTCAACAGCCAATCAGCTCGCCTCGACCGACAGGCAGGCAGCGGGGGTGTGTGTGTGGGAGAGGGTGTGTGTGTGGGAGAGTGTGTGTGTGTAGGAGAGGGTGTGTCTGTCTGTGTGTCTGCCTGAGAGTGTGTGTGTGTGGGAGAGTGTGTATCTGTGTGTGTATTTGTAGGAGAGTGTGTATCTGTGGGAGAGTGTGTAGGAGAGTGTGTATTTGTAGGAGAGTGTGTGTCTGTCTGTGTGTCTGCCTGAGAGTGTGTGTGTGTGGGAGAGTGTGTATTTGTGTGTGTATTTGTAGGAGAGTGTGTATCTGTGGGAGAGTGTCTGTGTGTGGGAGAGTGTGTGTGTGTAGGAGAGGGTGTGTGTGCGGGAGAGAGTGTGTGTGTGGGAGAGTGTGTGTGTGTAGGAGAGTGTGTATCAGTGTGTGTGTGTGTGTGGGCTGGAGAGTGTTCAGGGAATTGATCCTTAAAACCAAATGTCTGAAGAGTCGGTCGAACTGGAAACACAAGCAGACAGTTTATTTATTAGTTTACTTCCACATTCCCCTTCAAACTGAGACAGACAGTCCAGTGGTGGTAGTCAATGCTTTAAAGGGGCACTGCGTAACATTTTAAGTAATTTATTAGCTAAAATCAATATCTTCATTCATAAATATGTCCTCATTGGTGTAAAATCACCTCTGCCAATAATCTGAATTATCCTCCTGAGTGGAGAATTACAAATATTAATATTACATTTTGTACATTGAGCAGGCAGGTCTTATGGAGTTATCCATGTTGGTTGGAATGTCATCAGGTGCGTTGTTTAGAATTTAGAATTGTTCTTGTCCTTGAAGGCCACTGTAGCTTCTGTTATTATTTGAAAGGGTTGGGGTTAAGCCAGGGAGCGTTGCATTCTAGAACTTTCTAGAACTTTCTTGATGATGTCATATTACACACTGCACCTTTAAAGAAGGTAAAGCTCCTAAGAAGATACAATATGGTACAAGGTCACTGAGAACCTTTGACCTTTGACCTCCAAACTCTATTCAGTTCATCTTTGAGTCAGAGAGAGAGAGAGAGAGAGAGAGAGAGAGAGAGACAGAGACCCTGTTTCCACCTGGCATTAATATGTGGTTCTGAGGAATCCGATCGTTATATGTAAATGTAATATGCTTGTTCACACCTGGCCTTAACAATGCGTCTTCTATGCGCGTTTGCGATCCGGATTCGAATTCCCCGCGCAGTATGGAAATCAGCTCGTACATCATTTCCGCTTATACTGTTGTTTTTAAACGGCGGGGGCAGCAGTGCCCCGCCCTTGCCTAGTCTGCCGGAAATAAAAGAAGAAGAAGAAGTGTTGACCATCCACGACCATAGACATTATAAATTCCTATATAATGTCTATGGTCACCTCGGCAAGAGTCTTGTGTTTTGGCGAAAATGTGAGCACAGCACTGTTTATTGTGTGGTGTTTTCCTCGTCAATAAATTAATCAGTTGGTTACACTGTGTCCCACTGCGTAGCTGCCGCAGCCAGCACTGTTCGCTCACTGTCTCTATTATGAGTTGCACCGAGCCGTCTCTGTGTGTTTACGCCATAGATAGTAGTAGGCTAAATACACGCTCACAACAACACGGGGGGAATAAATAAAAAAGCGGCTGGTTTGACCGAGGAAAAACGAGAGACCGCTGGCTTGACCACAGTTGGTCGAAAGAATCATTTCCGCCTTGTGTAGTCACCTCGGCTAAAGTGAAGAGAGTCAGTGTGTTTTGGCGAAAATGTGAGCGCGGCACTGTTTATTGTGTGGTGTTTTTCCTCGTCATTAAATGAATCAGTTGGCTACACTGTGTCCCACTGCTACGATGTCACGTAGCTGCCGCAGCCAGAGCTGTTCGCTCACTGTCTCTATCAGTTGCACCGAGCCGTTTCTGTGCTCACAACAACACGGGGGGAATAAATAAAGAAGCGGCTGGTTTGACCCAGCAAAAACAAGAGACCGCTGGCTTGACCACAGTTGTTCCACACATAGACATTATAAAGGATCCTTTATAATGTCTATGTGTTTACCTGCAACGGTGCGCTTTTATGACGTGAATTGTCGCGTGAATGAGTACGAGTTTCCGCCCAGTCACTCGCCGCAGTTGAGTGGGCGGGGCCTAATGTGTATGAGATACACATACGTGTTTCCACTGTTAATGGGTATGTGGATATGTGGTCTCAAACCACCTCCGAATGTGGATAATTTCAATGCGCATTCAATGCGCATTGAGCGTGTTTCCACCTGTAGTTAGCGCAATCGGATCCTAAAAACCACATATTAATGCCAGGTGGAAACAGGGTCAGAGAGCGAGACAGAGAGAGGGAGAGGGAGAGAGTCAGAGTGGACATTAGTGCAAAGTTTGAAGCAAATCCCTCAAAGCGTTCTGGAGATATTGGGTTTATAAGAATGAACAATTTGGGGGCTCGTCCGGGATTTGAACCCTGGACCTCTCACACCCCAATTTAGAATAAATAGATAGATAGATAGATAGATAGATAGATAGATAGATAGATAGATAGATAGATAGATAGATAGATAGATAGATAGATAGATAGATTATTACAACCCTTTGAGGACCACGAGACACCCAAAGGCACCCCCAGACAGCAGAGCAGACAGACAGTACTACAGACAGACAGACAGACAGACAGGTACCTGTGTGTGTGTTTCTGCGTATAGTTTTGGTCGTGGTGTGGAAGCGACTCGGTGGTGAAGGGGGGGGGCTTCTGTCTGCTGAGTCATCATCCGGCTGGAACAGAGAGAAACAATCAGTCGTGATACTACAAATCCCAGAATGCACTGCAGCCTCTGTGTTCAAAGATTTCAAACCATGGACCTATCTCTCTCTCTCTCTCTCTCTCTCTCTCTCTCTCTCTCTCCCCCTCTCTCTCTCTCTCTGTCTCTGTCTGTGTTCAAAGATTTCAAACCATGGACCTATAAGAAGGATGCCACTGTGCATCGATGTGAACGTGACATGATCAGTTAATTTCGGATTACCTCCCAGATGAACTGATTCAATTATTAGACTATTAACTGTCTAGACCAACACATTGTATTACTTTTTGTATGATACATTACATTTGCATAATTGCAACCGCTTAGTTCTCTTCTGCCTCGGGCCCTAACCCTGATATGCGGGTTACCTAAATCAGTGATTTTCAACCAGTGTGCTGGAGATCGTCAGGTGTGCCGTGGGAATTTTTCTAATATCACCTAATTAACCATTGTCGGGTGTCTGTGCTGTAATAAAGTGTGGCAGATAATGTAATACTCTTCTATGTCAGTGGGTGGCAGCAGAGGGCTTTAAATGCCTGTAAAGACAATAGAGTTAGTGCTGCGCTACCCGTGACAGTGACAGTTTGGGATCAAAGCAAGACGAGCAAGTGACAGTGATGAAAAAAAAAAAAAAAGTGACAGTGATGGAGAAGTTTTTGAGAAGGGAAAATGCAAATGCCGAACAGGGCCCTGGACAACATTCTGACCCAGATGAAGGCCCAAGTATGAGTGGTCGACAATAGACAAGACGGTGAGCTCGAGGCAATACAGCGAAAGCTATTTTTCATTTGGATTTACTTTCACCGGGGATGCAACGGCACCGAGTCCACTGTGCTTGGTGTGTGGTGAGAAGCTATCCAATAGCGCCATGGTGCCAAGCAAGCTTAAACGCCATCTCCAAACGAAACACCCTTCAGTTCAAACCATGCTGGTGGACTATTGTGTGCACTTACGTACAAACAATGAGAAAAACCACAAAGGTAAATGAGAGAGCCCTCAAAGCTAGCTACCTTGTTGCTGAACTCGTAGCTAAAACAAAAAAGTCCCACACTGTGGCAGAAACATTAATACTGCTGATCTTCCTTTGGACAGTTTTTGGTTATCTGTAGCCAAGGAGTTCCCCATTCTGGCCAACAAAGCTATTTTGACATTGCTCCCGTTTTCAACCACTGTGTGAGCTGAGCTTCTCAAGCTTGACTGCGATAAACTAAAAACAGAGAGAGACTGAGAGCTGTTGAGGAAGAGCTTTGTGTGTGTCTTTCTACCATTCCTGCCAGGATATCCACTTTGTGCTCATCGAAACAGGCCGAGGTCTCACACTAAGTGAGTATAAATACATTTAGAAACTCTAGTATTAACTATATGTATTATATGTACTGTGTTAGAGT
>NW_027648104.1:42500-45000 GCF_949987685.1 Ammodytes marinus
GGCTGGACACACCAAACCTAGTATGTGTTTGCGCACACACCACCTTCTCTTGCATATAATCTCTGTACACTGTTCATTCGATGTATTCAACCATGTATCAAGCCAGGTACATTGTTGTTTGACCCTTGTATGCTGTTTGCAAGTAAATTCACCTGCTTCCAAGAAGGCCTGACTCAGTTTCAATTATTCAAACACTTGGGTAGTTTGATGAAATAATTCTAGTAACAAATGGTCCTTCGAGTGAGCCGGATCCAACATCTTCTTCTCTGGACGAGAAGAGCCTGCACCGTGAACGGGGGAGTCCAAGATCTCTCGACAAAAGACCTCCAGTAAACAGAGCTACAAAAGAGGCTGTCTGCAGACTCTACTTGGACGGAGGAGGGGTGACGGAATCCAGAGCCAAAACTGAGCGAGTCGAGGCTTTCTTCGAATCAGGTGAATATAAACAGCTGATTTTGTTTTGTCCAGGAATTAGGAATTCCTTTGTTTTATGTATTAGGTAGATAAACTAGTTTATGAAGCAGTATTTCTCATGGTTTTACCGTAAGGGAGAATAACTGATCGTAGTGTTTGGGAAAATGCACTAATGAGAAAAATATTTCAACCTGTAGTGTTTGGGGAGATGCACTAGAGACAAACCTATCTCAACCTGTAGTGTTTGGGGAGATGCACTAGAGACAAACCTATCTCAGCCTTTGGTGTTTGAGAATTTACACTGTCAAAAACAAAAGTCTCACGTACGTAATTAAATGATCATTAGTGTGGGGTCGAGGGTGGTCCCTTTATTCTGACAGATATAGTTTGTTCCATTAAACTGAGAGTTCTTTGTAATTCGGGAAGGTTTTATGGAAACAAATTGATATCTGGCTGCTTGTTGTTACTTAGCCTGGGGATATAGTACTGCTCCAGGGAGTTAGTCTATGACAGGTTGTTTATTTGTTTTGTTTTGTTATGTTTGTCAATAGTCTACAACTGCAGAGTAGACTTATTAGTTTTGTTTAGAATACATCACATAGGGTGTTCTAGTTTTAAATTGGTGAATTTTGTTAATCAATTGGAGGGAATAGGGGTGTTCACCCTGTTAAATTGATTAGATTTTACATTAAAAAAAAATTAAATTACTTGTAAAAGAGTGAACAGTAAAGAGAAAGGTGGTGGCCAAAGAGATGAATAAGAGAATGTTGTTGAAAGTGTAAGAGGAAAAAGATTGTTTGGAACTGATTGTTTATGGATGTTATAAAGAAAGAAAAAGTATGTAGGGGAAGGGAGATAAGAAGATTTTAGTAAGTGTGCATACAATTGTTATGCTGTTATGATGGGTTATAAAATGCTTGTCTCCTAAAGATGACCAGAGTTCTGACTAAATTGCTAAACGCTTTAAAGTTTAGAGCTGAATATCTCGCCAATTCCAGCCCCATAGTGAACCTTAAAGATTAAAGGTGCAGTCAATCATTTGAAGTTCCAGCATAAACTTACAAAAAAGCGTCCTTTTGTGTTCTTTTTATGAAAATGTTCACTAAAAAGAATTATTCAATGCTTTTGATTTGAACTACAAGTTAAAAGGGATTTGTGTGCTGAACAATGTGATCATAATGTGTTATTTGAAGAACAAACTATAACACCATGTCAGATTTGGAGAAGTGGAGAGCTTCTCATATCTAGAAGGAATGTGGTGTGTGTGTGATTCAGTCCCATGCAGAAAAGGGAGGGCCTGTCTCACTGACTGCCTGTGTGTGCTTGAATGCTGCCCAAACACAGACAAAAAATGTGAACTGAATAATGAAATCAAACCTATCCTAAAATGTTGTTGTGCGTTAATTGTGACATCTAGAGCAAGCAAAATGGATAGGATGATATTTTAGAAACAACCCTGGCAGAATGATGAGCATTTCTTTTGAGAACATGTTACTGCTCAAATTCATTCTGTTTCAGATGCAAGGAGAAGACGAAGCTGACCATTCTTCAATAAGGACAATTGGACACTGAGGAACAATCTGAATCGGTTATGGTAATATCCTACATAACCATTCCCCCAGTGACTGTGATATGAAGGACACTTTGCGTCAAAATGCCACAAAAGGACTTGTTGACCATCAAGACGATCTTGGTTCCTGTTCCCTGGCTTCTACAAAAACTGTCCTCTCTGAAACTGTACATAGACTAGACGATATAGCACCAGTACACAAACTTGCATTTTCACAACTGTGATGTTGATGTACTTGATATTATTCTGCTTGACTGAAATATATTTACTCATATGCTTTGCCCTTTTGCTTTGAAGTGTTACCTAAAAGTTGCATTAAATATTATAAAAAGGGTGGAATGTTAACAGAATTTAATTTGCTTTATTGTATAATATTTTAATGCACAATACATGCTTTCTGGCTGTTGAACTTTGTCCCAGAAGACAAGTTGTTGTTTAGAACTGCCTAATAAGATTTTGGCACATACAGAGGTATGACGCATTCATGCACAGTAGTTGAGGAGAAAAGACTCCCTA
>NW_027648104.1:65000-105000 GCF_949987685.1 Ammodytes marinus
CTTGTCCTTTCTATAGAGATTTCTATCTAAACTTTATGAATAATTAACTTTATATTTCTACATGATGTCACTGTGATGTCACAGGCTCAGTGTGTTCCTCAGGTTTCCACGGTAACAGCAGCTGTTAACGTTCAATGAGATCAATAAAGTTTTCTGATCTGATCCCTGATTGGTCCGTTGTCTTATTATAACTGAACCCTGTTTGAGCTACTGCACGATTTGGAAAAATGCTTTCAGACCATGGATTCTGAATTCTGTTTTAGCCATTAACCATTGTTTTTAAACATTCCGACATCAGCCGGCCGACTTTCGGGAGGAAGGGGGCGCACGGTGTCAGTGAAGGAGGGGGCTAGCTGCTAGCTGTCACTCAGGAAGATCTGAATGACATGACTTCATTGAAAAATCGAGTGACACAAAGTCTAACGGCACGGTCGCTACACAGTGAGCTCATATGCCACACAGATGGGTCGTCTGAGGTGGAGGACGTTCTTATTCTAAATTGTTGGCGGGCAATTCGGATGTAGATGATGTGTCTATGTAGTGTGAGGAGACAGAGTAGCGCAAGTGAGCTAGCGGCAGTGTGTGTGAGTGAGCGAGGAGAGCGAGCGGCAGTGTGTGTGAGTGAGCGAGGAGAGCGAGCGGCAGTGTGTGTGAGTGAGCGAGGAGAGCGAGCGGCAGTGTGTGTGAGTGAGCGAGGAGAGCGAGTGTGTGTGAGTGAGCGAGGAGAGCGAGCGGCAGTGTGTGTGAGTGAGCGAGGAGAGCGAGCGGCAGTGTGTGTGAGTGAGCGAGGAGAGAGAGCGGTAGTGTGTGTGAGTGAGCGAGGAGAGCGAGCGGCAGTGTGTGTGAGTGAGCGAGGAGAGCGAGCGGCAGTGTGTGTGAGTGAGCGAGGAGAGCGAGCGGCAGTGTGTGTGAGTGAGCGAGGAGAGCGAGCGGCAGTGTGTGTGAGTGAGTGAGCGAGGAGAGCGAGCGGCAGTGTGTGTGAGTGAGCGAGGAGAGCGAGCGGCAGTGTGTGTGAGTGAGCGAGGAGAGCGAGCGGCAGTGTGTGTGAGTGAGCGAGCGGCAGCGGGTGATGACGTACATTAAGACACAATGTACGTCATTTTTCGAACCCGAAGGAAAAAGTTTTTTTCAAATCTTAGTAAAGTTCTAAAATAATTTACAATACAAAACATTTCTTAAATTGCCGATATTTAACATATTGCAATTGTTTTCAATATTAACACCAGCATATATGTGTTCCTTAAAGTGGACATGAAACATTCAAACAACTGAGGGTCATTTGATTAATGTATTTTGACTCTAATCAACAAACACACAACGAAAACGAAAAATATAAAATTTTTAAAGAAAATTCATTTTTTATTTTACGTTTCACCACAAGGGCGGCGCCATGTTGCCAGCCCGCAGCTGCTGACGTCACGAGGTTGGTTGGTCCAAACGTTCCATACATTAGTACGGCAGGAGACAGCGAGAGGCGCAGATAGTGAAAGACAGACAGTGACATAGATAGAGATAAAGAGAGAGAAGCATACAGAAAGAGACAGAGAAAGGGAAGACGGCCTACAGTAGCCTAAAGCTGAGAACACACCGGGCGCGTTGGCGCTTTGGGCCAAAGCGACCAACGCGCCCGATCTGGCGCGTGGTCATTTTGTGTCAAAAAATGGTCCAACGCGCCCAAAAGCAACGCGCCTACGTCATGGCCTACGTAGATGAGCCCGCACGAAACTTATTTCCCCCCGCTTTTTCTATTGCTGATCAACCATGGCTGAGATAATCCCCATCGCTGCGCTCTATCTTTTGTGGGAGTCCGAGGAACGGAGCTACGCAGCTAGTCTCCCCCGATATATTTATTCCCCTAATCAACCATGGCTGCGATCAGATCCGACCCGACACAACAGCGTTCATGTCCACACAAAAACAACACCTACACGGCCAACAATTGTGCCAAAAAACAAATAAACAGCAAGTGAACGGAACAAATAGCCTTAAAACAGCATTGCAGATTCACGCCACTCGGAAATGAACACAAACAGCAAGGCAGCACCATACCAAACACATTTACAGCAGCATTGTGCGCAGGGCAGTAGAAAATAAAGGCAAGTAGCCTACATTACCTGGCTGTGACGGGACCGTGGCTGGCGTAGATAGCCTATAGGGCAGGCATAAACACCGGTGCTTCGCTGTACTCGTTGTGAAAGTTCCCCGGATTTAGCCGTTATGTTTGGGTTCATTATATGGAGGTGGTGGCCGCACACAGCCGGGTGAGTTAGCTAACGCTATCCGACCGGTGCTAACTTGGTTTATCGGCTTAAGCACAGCCACACATATTCACTGAATTAACCAGGAAGCCCATTCTCCTGGCTCACTTTCCCCACCCGAGCGGCTTCATATCACCAGCCAGCCGCATTTCCTCCACGGTGTTTATACAGTCTCGCACACACAGCGGTGATTATTTGCTCCTGGTTCACTTTCCCCACGTCTTGTAACCCCGAGCGGCTTCATACAGCACCAGGCAGCCAGCCGTAAATACATTTCCTACTCGGTGTTTGCCTCTGTGTTGTCACGGTCTCGCACACACAGCGGTGATTATTTGCGCCTCCATTCTGTCTCAGATTTTTCTGTCCTCCGGCTCTCTGCCAGTGACGTAGGGTCAAGCTCACCGCTGATTGGCCAACGCGGCTAAACGTCACGCGCCGGAGCGTTGAAAGTTCAATATTTTCATCTTTTTTTTGACGCTTTGCCGGCGCGGTGACGCTTTGGCAACGCGCCCAAAGTGCCCAAAGCAACGCTTTGCCGCGGCCAACGGATCCTCGCGCCCCAACCAATGGTTCCCTATGCAAAAATAGGATTTTTCAACGCGCCCACCACACCCAACGCGCCCGGTGTGTTCTCACCTTAAGTGAGAGGTAGTGAGAGGGAAGGAGAGAGGGAGAGACAGTCTCACTGGCCGAGGACAGAGGACAGGAACGGTGAGGGATGCAGAGCATCAGGAGAAAAAAGACAAAGGGAAGCCACTACGAGGCTGTCTCCTGGGTGTAAAAAATAATGTTATAAAGCTAAAAATCTAAAAATGTAGCCTAAAAGTTCACTTTCACAAACTGCCAGTGAAGAGGAGAGACGTAACCTGCTAGCGCTGCGGTGGCTGACGGCCCAGAAGAGAAGAGTCCGCATCGGCGGACTCTTTCTCTTGAAAGTGCCACTGACCCCATGTAGCATATGGTTAAACACTGTTTGGAGGAAGACTAGAGGAGAAAACCTTCCAGTCAGGACAGCTTGTAGATCGCCGGACCAACAGACTAAACACCGACGATCATCCTTCCATGTTCAACTTCACCGAATACAATGTGCGCTACTGATCGGCAAACAGACAGCGTAGAGGCATCAGTCCGCCGTAGGGGAAGAGCGCCTATAACACGCAAGCCAGGCAGGGGAAAGACAGATGGCATTTAGCCCATAAGACATCAACTGTACCAATACCAAAACCGATCAAGATCTCATTCCAAGTAGCAGCACTGATAAACACCTGTTCCCCTTTCTAACAAAAGTCCTATTTCAACAGCGCCTAATTTATCCGTCACAAATAATTACAACCATCATAAGCACAAACGATTTAATTAGCCTAACACAAACACGTTATTAAACAATAAACCAGCCGTCTATTAACAGCTTTTGACGTCGTCACAGCTTATCGAAACCTACACTTTAACTATTTCTTACCGTGATTTATTTTCCGTAGCGATCAATCACGCTCACACGGACTGATCTCCCAGCTGTCTTCCTCACGTTATCGTGTTGATTCTTGCAAAGCGCGATACTTTTAATGTGCAGCTGTTCAAAAACACGTCCGATGACAAATGTCAAATTCAAAAATATAAATATCTGATGAACCCATGCGAGGCAAAATAGCATTCCATCACTTTACACTGTAAAAAATTCCGCCAATACTTTTTATTTACTTATGTACTGGCCAATACACGCACGCCCCCTAGAGGCGCAGGGGAAAGTGGTAAAGATGCCACTTGATAATCCAATAGAAATGTATACACAATTATGAAAACAATGGAGGGGAGATATAAAACCGTTGATAAACTAGCCTACATTCTATACAATTTGTCCAGGTTTACAATAAATATAAAGTTTACATTAACACCTTTGAAGAGATGGGGAAATCACCCCAAAAGAGAAACTGTATTGTTTCAGTTGGAAAACATTAAAAAAAAATCAATCGTTCATTACAAATCAATCGTTCATGTGCAAAATCCATTTCTCAGATTGTAGGAGTCTCCTCTCCAGGCAGTTGTAGATGTTATTGCTGTGGGCAGGAAAGGTCTCCTGTACTGGTGCTTACAACAGCAGATCTGAAGGAGCCTCACTGAAAACACTGCTGTCTGACCAGTAGAGTTTTTATGTCACAGAATAATATAACTAGTAGAATTGAACTAGATTAATAAATACACACTAGTTTGAAAATATGTTATTTAGAAATAAATTATGATACCAACCGAACCAATAAAGGTAATTTAGCAGCACTGCAGCCAGAAACGGTATTGACATGAAATAAAATCTAAAAAAAATAATTATCCCTTATCAACACAGCATCAAATATAAACACACTGAATATGGGTTAGGTATGAAAGCTTTTAATGTTATTTAAATCAACATGTGTACTAGTTCTGTTATGTGGCTTGCTCTAAACTTGTGTTAACAGGTTATTAGGTAGAGGTAGATGTATGCATCTGGAGATCAGCAGACTGAGGAGCGAGAGCAGGAGATGGGCAGCGTCCCCTCCAGAACAGGCAGCGGCAGCACCCAGCCTGGTCAGCAGGGCCGGGAGGCAGCACCCAGCCTGGTCAGCAGGACCGGGATCCCAGTGGCATCTGCAGGTCTGTGGCACCTCCGTGGCAGTTCAGAAACGCCTCCCTTGACTCGCTGCCAATAAGGGCGTGGACACATTTCCTGGTTGTTCATATGTGTAGGCCTTACATTAATACTTTTATTTACCGCAGCGCTATCTAGTTAAGACAGTCACCTAGGCAACGCAGTCAGAGTCGCCCCTCCCACTTTGTACATTAAAATGTGTAAACAAGTAGCTGCTTTTTCCCTTATATCTTTGTTCATCATGACTCCATGGCGGAAGTGGTTAAGTCAATAGAAATAGCACTAAAAAGTAGAACATACTGCTAAACAATCACCTGACAGCAGAGTGACTGTTGTAACAACAAACACGGACCAGTGGGTTTTCCCAGGAAATGTGTCCCCGCACTTATTGGCAGCGAGTCAAGGGAGGTGTTTCTGAACTGCCACAGACTTGCCGATGCCACTGGGAGGATCTCGCTGTTTCTCCTGATCCACAAGAGGATCTAGAGAAGAGGGAGAGAAAAGAAATACATTAGCACAGTAGGAATGCCTCGGTGTGGAAATGTTCCCATCGGGTAATACACTTGTGATAACACCAGTGTTACTGTAACACCGACTGGACATAGACAATTAAAATAAAATTAGTCTTGGTGCAAATTTCAAGAGAAGGCATGTGTCGGCTCTGTAGAGCGCTTACTTTGATCTTAAATGTTAGATCTTTGGATCCTCTGATTGCATTTTGAACAAATGCTTATTGTTTGTCATTTACTTTTGTCATAGGCTACACTATGAGGTGTGCCTGGGCTTCAGCTCCGAACGTTATGAGTGAAGCTACGGATATATTTGGGGCGTAATTTCCACTACGGACATGTCTCCCCCACCCCCCCCCCCCCACTTTACAATGTGTTTATTATTTGTAAATGTTTTCTATGTAGTCTTATTATAACTTAGAATTAAAGTCTAGTAGGCCCAACTACTTTTTTAATGTAATGAACACGCCACTGCCAAGCAACAATTAACCAAATGGTTTTCATGTCCAATAAAACAATTTAAAATAGGCCTACTCTGTGTTGTCAGTTGGCAATCGATGTAAATCGGTGTGAGCCTCATCACCGAGTAACACCGGTAGCTCGTATTTGATAGGCAATCTAACAACCGTTAGCATGTAATGGCTAACGAAGGGGTTAGCAGGCAGGCCTTATTCAATGTTGTGAAATCGATATAAATGCACAAACGTGTCAGTAAAGAGACACTAAATGTGAACTCTCGGCACGTGAGTAACGTTGTCGTCACATCGTCTGGTCGATATATGACCTTATAGTTTTTGTTATCCAAAGTGTTATCCCCGCTAGTTTAGCCAGTTTAGCTTACCTGCTATTGACAGGACGCTCCATTGTTTCGGCTTGGACGTCCTTCTTCAGGGGAGAGCATAGCCAGCTCTAACCATGCCTCCAACACGTCCACCTCCCGGCATAGCTAAATGAGCGCACATGTGTGATGCAGGAGTGACCGCATGTGGTCCAAGCTAGCGTCGTGACAGCAGATGGACTCGGTCACTGTGTGCAGCGGTCAAGACGAACATCACGTAGTGTTAGGACCCGCTCCTAGCCCCAAATCACCGGCTCCACCTCTTCCTCCATTCGTATCACTTCAGGGCTCCCTTCTCTAGTTGGCTCAAACACTTAAGGCGATCGGATTAATCACTAGAGCAAAAGATCTGTCGACTTTGTTTTCCTCCATGCTCAAACAAGCCAGTGTTCGGTTACGGGGAACCAGACACAACCAACCTCGTGACGTAGGCTTCTACGTCATTCCAACATGGCGGCCACCTTGTCAGTTCGCTACGTTAAAATCAAGATAATAAATTGTAATATCTGTGATTTAAAAAACTTTTTAAATGTTTTTTTTTGGCAAAGTGATTTGCCTTATTCATGTGTGTGTACTGCCAGTGCTAAAGTATGTGTTTCATTTCCACTTTAACAACATAGTGATTTAATTCAGCTTCTATCTCAAAAAACAAGTAAAAGGGTGCAGTTACACTTTAAAGATGGAGTCACTCAGTGTGTGTGTGTGTGTGTGTCACTCAGTGTGTGTGTCACTCAGTGTGTGTGTCAGTCAGTGCGTTTCCATGGGACAACTAGATTGGATTATCACATATACCGAACTAGACACTCAAACGGACCGTGTCACTTGTCTGAGTATACATGGCCCTTCAAATATTCGATAAATGTCCGATGCATGGCTGTCTCCACTATGCTAGGTGGCGCTGTAGCCCTTTCAACAAGTGGTTTTAGAGCCACGTCCGGTTCCCTTCCAGCAACAACACTACTATTTATTACGTTGTCTCCTTCCACTTCCTTGTGAAATCCTCTGAAGGGATTCTCGAGCATGCGCAGAACGAGAACTCCGATATGCGATGTCCGATCCCTATATCAGAAAACCTTGGTTAATTTCTTAACCTTAAGATCTTGAGCTGTGGAGAGCTTTCTTTTTCCTCCTCTGTTCGCGTGACAGGCCTCCAAATGAACCAGTGAGGTGGCCGTCCCTAAACAAGCTCCTTTGATTGGTCAAGGGGGCCATGTGGTTCGCCTATAAATATTATATAAAGGCTGCGCTGGGAGTTCGCCATCTACTGGTTGACCTGTCTAACTGCACCTTAAGCAGCTGAACTGTGGCGCAAAACAAATGTTTCCCCCCCATGAAATATAGCGTCTGCTATGGGGATATTTAGAATTCGGGTACGGTTTCTAAAGTAAAAAAAGTAACTGAGTTACTATTTCTAGGAGTAACTAGTAATCAGTAATCAGATTACTTTTTCAAAGTAACTATATAGTAACTAAATTACTATTTCAAGGAGTAACTAGTAATCAGTAATCGGATTACTTTTTCAAAGTAACTGTATAGTAACTAAGTTACTATTTTAAGGAGTAACTAGTAATCAGTAATCGGGAGATATCTCACTCATATATCAGAAAACCTTGGTTAATTTCTTAACCTTAAGATCTTGAGCTGTGGAGAGCTTTTTTTTCCTCCTCTGTTCGCGTGACAGGCCTCCAAATGAACCAAGTAACGTTTGAAGTAACTTGTAATCTAATTTAGTTACTTTTTAAGATCAAGTAATCAGAAAAGTAACTAAGTTACTATTCTAAGGAGTAACTAGTAATCAGTAATCGGATTACTTTTTCAAAGTAACTGTATAGTAACTAAGTTACTATTTTATGGAGTAACTAGTAATCAGTAATCGGATTACTTTTTCAAAGTAACTGTATAGTAACTAAGTTACTATTTTAAGGAGTAACTAGTAATCAGTAATCGGGAGATACCTCACTCATATATCAGAAAACCTTGGTTAATTTCTTAACCTTAAGATCTTGAGCTGTGGAGAGCTTTTTTTTTCCTCCTCTGTTCGCGTGACAGGCCTCCAAATGAACCAATGAGGTGGCCGTCCCTAAACAAGCTCCTTTGATTGGTCAAGGGGGCCATGTGGTTCGCCTATAAATATTATATAAAGGCTGCGCTGGGAGTTCGCCATCTGCTGGTTGACCTTTCTAACTGCACCTTAAGCAGCTGAACTGTGGCGCAAAACAAATGTTTCCCCCCCATGAAATATAGCGTCTGCTATGGGGATATTTAGAATTCGGGTACGGTTTTTAAAGTAAAAAAAGTAACTAAGTTACTTTTTTAAGGAGTAACTCGTAATCAGTAATCAGATTACTTTTTCAAAGTAACTGTATAGTAACTAAGTTACTATTTTAAGGAGTAACTAGTAATCAGAAGTCGGATTACTTTTTCAAAGTAACTGTATAGTAACTCAGTTACTATTTTAAGGAGTAACTAGTAATCAGTAATCGGGAGATACCTCACTCATATAAACCTTGGTTAATTTCTTAACCTTAAGATCTTGAGCTGTGGAGAGCTTTTTTTTTCCTCCTCTGTTCGCGTGACAGGCCTCCAAATGAACCAAGTAACGTTTAAAGTAACTTGTAATCTAATTTAGTTACTTTTTAAGATCAAGTAATCAATAAAGTAACTAAGTTACTATTTTAAGGAGTAACTAGTAATCAGTAATCGGATTACTTTTTCAAAGAAACTGTATAGTAACTAAGTTACTATTTTAAGTAGTAACTAGTAATCAGTAATCAGATTACTTTTTTCAAAGTAACTATATAGTAACTAAGTTACTATTTTAAGGAGTAATCAGTAATCGGATTACTTTTTCAAAGTAACTGTAAAGTAACTAAATTACTACATTTAGAAGTAACTAGTAATCAGTAATCGGATTACTTTTTCAAAGTAATTGTATAGTAACTAAGTTACTATTTTAAGGAGTAACTAGTAATCAGTAATCGGGAAATACCTCACTCATATATCAGAAAACTTTGGTTAATTTCTTAACCTTAAGATCTTGAGCTGTGGAGAGCTTTTTTTTCCTCCTCTGTTCGCGTGACAGGCCTCCAAATGAACCAAGTAACGTTTAAAGTAACTTGTAATCTAATTTAGTTACTTTTTAAGATCAAGTAATCAGTAAAGTAACTAAATTACTATTTTAAGGAGTAACTAGTAATCAGTAATCGGATTACTTTTTCAAAGTAACTGTATAGTAACTAAGTTACTATTTTAAGGAATAACTAGTAATCAGTAATCGGGAGATACCTCACTCATATAAACCTTGGTTAATTTCTTAACCTTAAGATCTTGAGCTGTGGAGAGCTTTTTTTTCCTCCTCTGTTCGCGTGACAGGCCTCCAAATGAACCAAGTAACGTTTAAAGTAACTTGTAATCTAATTTAGTTACTTTTTAAGATCAAGTAATCAGTAAAGTAACTAAATTACAATTTTAAGGAGTAACTAGTAATCAGTAATCGGATTACTTTTTCAAAGTAACTGTATAGTAACTAAGTTACTATTTTAAGGAGTAACTAGTAATCAGTAATCGGGAGATACCTCACTCATATAAACCTTGGTTAATTTCTTAACCTTAAGATCTTGAGCTGTGGAGAGCTTTTTTTTACTCCTCTGTTCGAGTGACAGGCCTCCAAATGAACCAAGTAACGTTTAAAGTAACTTGTAATCTAATTTAGTTACTTTTTAAGATCAAGTAATCAATAAAGTAACTAAGTTACTATTTTAAGGAGTAACTAGTAATCAGTAATCGGATTACTTTTTCAAAGTAACTGTATAGTAACTAAGTTACTATTTTAAGGAGTAACTAGTAATCAGTAATCGGATTACTTTTTCAAAGTAACTGTATAGTAACTAAGTTACTATTTTAAGGAGTAACTAGTAATCAGTAATCGGGAGATACCTCACTCATATAAATCTTGGTTAATTTCTGAACCTTAAGATCTTGAGCTGTGGAGAGCTTTTTTTTCCTCCTCTGTTCGCGTGACAGGCCTCCAAATGAACCAAGTAACGTTTAAAGTAACTTGTAATCTAATTTAGTTACTTTTTAAGATCAAGTACTCAGAAAAATAACTAAGTTACTATTCTAAGGAGTAACTAGTAATCAGTAATCGGATTACTTTTTCAAAGTAACTGTATAGTAACTAAGTTACTATTTTATGGAGTAACTAGTAATCAGTAATCGGATTACTTTTTCAAAGTAACTATATAGTAACTAAGTTACTATTTTAAGGAGTAACTAGTAATCAGTAATCGGATTACTTTTTCAAAGTAACTATATAGTAACTAAGTTACTATTTTAAGGAGTAACTAGTAATCAGTAATCGGGAGATACCTCACTCATATATCAGAAAACCTTGGTTAATTTCTTAACCTTAAGATCTTGAGCTGTGGAGAGCTTTTTGTTCCTCCTCTGTTCGCGTGACAGGCCTCCAAATGAACCAAGTAACGTTTAAAGTAACTTGTAATCTAATTTAGTTACTTTTTAAGATCAAGTAATCAATAAATTAACTAAGTTACTATTTTAAGGAGTAACTAGTAATCAGTAATCGGATTACTTTTTCAAAGTAACTATATAGTAACTAAGTTACTATTTTAAGGAGTAACTAGTAATCAGTAATCGGATTACTTTTTCAAAGTAACTGTAAAGTAACTAAATTACTACTTTTAGAAGTAACTAGTAATCAGTAATCGAATTACTTTTTCAAAGTAACTGTATAGTAACTAAGTTACTATTTTAAGGAGTAACTAGTAATCAGTAATCGGGATATACCTCACTCATATATCAGAAAACCTTGGTTAATTTCTTAACCTTAAGATCTTGAGCTGTGGAGAGCTTTTTTTTCCTCCTCTGTTCGCGTGACAGGCCTCCAAATGAACCAAGTAACGTTTAAAGTAACTTGTAATCTAATTTAGTTACTTTTTAAGATCAAGTAATCAGTAAAGTAACTAAATTACAATTTTAAGGAGTAACTAGTAATCAGTAATCAGATCACTTTTTCAAAGTAACTGTATAGTAACTAAGTTAGTATTTTAAGGAGTAACTAGTAATCAGTAATCGGATTACTTTTTCAAAGTAACTGTATAGTAACTAAGTTACTATTTTAAGGAATAACTAGTAATCAGTAATCGGGAGATACCTCACTCATATAAACCTTGGTTAATTTCTTAACCTTAAGATCTTGAGCTGTGGAGAGCTTTTTTTTCCTCCTCTGTTCGCGTGACAGGCCTCCAAATGAACCAAGTAACGTTTAAAGTAACTTGTAATCTAATTTAGTTACTTTTTAAGATCAAGTAATCAATAAAGTAACTAAGTTACTATTCTAAGGAGTAACTAGTAATCAGTAATCGGATTACTTTTTCAAAGTAACTGTATAGTAACTAAGTTACTATTTTAAGGAGTAAATAGTAATCAGCAATCGGGTTACTTTTTCAAAGTAACTATATAATAACTAAGTTACTATTTTATGGAGTAACTAGTAATCAGTAATCGGATTACTTTTTCAAAGTAACTGTATAGTAACTAAGTTACTATTTTAAGGAGTAACTAGTAATCAGTAATCGGATTACTTTTTCAAAGTAACTGTATAGTAACTAAGTTACTATTTTAAGGAGTAACTAGTAATCAGTAATCGGATTACTTTTTCAAAGTAACTGTATAGTAACTAAGTTACTATTTTAACCCTTTCATGCATGAATTATGATATCCTTAGTCTGGATTTTTTTCTCAAGTGATTTTATACTTCTTTAGGCATGAAAAGAAAAAATATAACTTCATTTTTTTTAAACACACATTTTTCAGAGAGTTTTACACATGTCCACTCGGGTGGACTCCATGCGTTTTGACTTCTCAATTTTGACCTTATTTATTTAACAAAACAGTGAAAAAAATGATATATTATCTGAAAACTATAAAATAATACATATTTTCAATGCCTGTTCACATATATTAACATATTCCAATACTTCAATCTAATGCAAAAGCGTGGAATAATTTTTTCAATCAAAAATTTCTATAAAAATAACAGATAACTTTTTCCTTGGTTTTCCAATTTCTCTTTTTCAGATGTCATTTAGCAGTATAGCCTACTGACTTGTACATCACATCATCAAAGCTATTTTAATATGAAAATTGGCATCATAGTGACACCAACTGTTTTACACATAATGGAATGGTCTGGAATTTTTTTTTTCTTTTTACACAAATACTTCAAGTTGCATTCTAATAACATAAATCAATTGATTTAAAACCAAAAAGTTACAGCAAAATAAGCTTTTTTAAGCACAACACATCTGCAGTCATAGTATTTATTGAAGTCCGTGATGCATGATGTCCAATTTAGTGGACATGTGATTAAACATCATTTCCTCCCAATGTAAAATCAATAATTGGAAATTTGAACAACTATATGACTCCTAAGATGTTACTTGATGTTGCCATATTTTTTTTACCTGCCAGAGTCTGCTATTCTTGAAGTATTTACAGGATATTCCTGAGCTACACAACTTTTCTGCTCCCTGTCGGCCATCTTGGTTTTGACTAATTGTAGCTGCTCTTACAATGGTTGGCCACTGGTTGGCAGTGCATTGGATGACACATAAGAGTCCACTGTAGTGGCTGATATGCAACTAGGCGATCTACACCCATGCATATTCAAGAAAACAGCATTTGAATAGCTGTCCACTGTAGTGACCTCTATGCGTGAAAGGGTTAAGGAGTAACTAGTAATCAGTAATCGGGATATACCTCACTCATATATCAGAAAACCTTGGTTAATTTCTTAACCTTAAGATCTTGAGCTGTGGAGAGCTTTTTTTTCCTCCTCTGTTCGCGTGACAGGCATCCAAATGAACCAAGTAACGTTTAAAGTAACTTGTAATCTAATTTAGTTACTTTTTAAGATCAAGTAATCAGTAAAGTAACTAAATTACAATTTTAAGGAGTAACTAGTAATCAGTAATTGGATTACTTTTTCAAAGTAACTATATAGTAACTAAGTTACTATTTTAAGGAGTAACTAGTAATCAGTAATCGGATTACTTTTTCAAAGTAACTGTATAGTAACTAAGTTACTATTTTAAGGAGTAACTAGTAATCAGTAATCGGATTACTTTTTCAAAGTAATTGTATAGTAACTAAGTTACTATTTTAAGGAGTAACTAGTAATCAGTAATCGGATTACTTTTTCAAAGAAACTGTATAGTAACTAAGTTACTATTTTAAGTAGCAACTAGTAATCAGTAATCAGATTACTTTTTCAAAGTAACTATATAGTAACTAAGTTACTATTTTAAGGAGAAACAAGTAATCAGTAATCGGATTACTTTTTCAAAGTAACTGTATAGTAACTAAGTTACTATTTTAAGGAGTAAATAGTAATCAGCAATCGGGTTACTTTTTCAAAGTAACTATATAATAACTAAGTTACTATTTTATGGAGTAACTAGTAATCAGTAATCGGATTACTTTTTCAAAGTAACTGTATAGTAACTAAGTTACTATTTTAAGGAGTAAATAGTAATCAGCAATCGGGTTACTTTTTCAAAGTAACTATATAATAACTAAGTTACTATTTTATGGAGTAACTAGTAATCAGTAATCGGATTACTTTTTCAAAGTAACTATATTATTTACTAAGTTACTATTTTATGGAGTAACTAGTAATCAGTAATCGGATTACTTTTTCAAAGTAACTATATAGTAACTAAGTTACTATTTTAAGGAGTAACTAGTAATCAGTAATCGGATTACTTTTTCAAAGTAACTGTATAGTAACTAAGTTACTATTTTAAGGAGTAACTAGTAATCAGTAATCGGGATATACCTCACTCATATATCAGAAAACCTTGGTTAATTTCTTAACCTTAAGATCTTGAGCTGTGGAGAGCTTTTTTTTCCTCCTCTGTTCGCGTGACAGGCCTCCAAATGAACCAAGTAACATTTAAAGTAACTTGTAATCTAATTTAGTTACTTTTTAAGATCAAGTAATCAGTAAAGTAACTAAGTTACTATTTTAAGGAGTAACTAGTAATCAGTAATCGGATTACTTTTTCAAAGTAACTGTATAGTAACTAAGTTACTATTTTAAGGAGTAACTAGTAATCAGTAATCGGATTACTTTTTCAAAGTAACTTTATAGTAACTAAGTTACTATTTTAAGGAGTAACTAGTAATCAGTAATCAGATTACTTTTTCAAAGTAACTGTATAGTAACTAAGTTACTATTTTAAGTAGCAACTAGTAATCAGTAATCGGATTACTTTTTCAAAGAAACTATATAGTAACTAAGTTACTATTTTAAGTAGCAACTAGTAATCAGTAATCAGATTACTTTTTCAAAGTAACTATATAGTAACTAAGTTACTATTTTAAGGAGTAAATAGTAATCAGCAATCGGGTTACTTTTTCAAAGTAACTATATAATAACTAAGTTACTATTTTATGGAGTAACTAGTAATCAGTAATCGGATTACTTTTTCAAAGTAACTATATTATTTACTAAGTTACTATTTTATGGAGTAACTAGTAATCAGTAATCGGATTACTTTTTCAAAGTAACTATATAGTAACTAAGTTACTATTTTAAGGAGTAACTAGTAATCAGTAATCGGATTACTTTTTCAAAGTAACTGTATAGTAACTAAGTTACTATTTTAAGGAGTAACTAGTAATCAGTAATCGGGATATACCTCACTCATATATCAGAAAACCTTGGTTAATTTCTTAACCTTAAGATCTTGAGCTGTGGAGAGCTTTTTTTTCCTCCTCTGTTCGCGTGACAGGCATCCAAATGAACCAAGTAACGTTTAAAGTAACTTGTAATCTAATTTAGTTACTTTTTAAGATCAAGTAATCAGTAAAGTAACTAAATTACAATTTTAAGGAGTAACTAGTAATCAGTAATCGGATTACTTTTTCAAAGTAACTATATAGTAACTAAGTTACTATTTTAAGTAGTAACTAGTAATCAGTAATCAGATTACTTTTTCAAAGTAACTGTATAGTAACTAAGTTACTATTTTAAGTAGTAACTAGTAATCAGTAATCAGATTACTTTTTCAAAGTAACTGTATAGTAACTAAGTTACTATTTTAAGGAGTAACTAGTAATCAGTAGTCGGATTACTTTTTCAAAGTAACTGTATAGTAACTAAGTTACTATTTTAAGGAGTAACTAGTAATCAGTAATCGGGATATACCTCACTCATATATCAGAAAACCTTGGTTAATTTCTTAACCTTAAGATCTTGAGCTGTGGAGAGCTTTTTTTTCCTCCTCTGTTCGCGTGACAGGCCTCCAAATGAACCAAGTAACGTTTAAAGTAACTTGTAATCTAATTTAGTTACTTTTTAAGATCAAGTAATCAGTAAAGTAACTAAGTTACAATTTCAAGGAGTAACTAGTAATCAGTAATCAGATTACTTTTTCAAAGTAACTATATAGTAACTAAGTTACTATTTTAAGTAGTAACTAGTAATCAGTAATCAGATTACTTTTTCAAAGTAACTGTATAGTAACTAAGTTACTATTTTAAGGAGTAACTAGTAATCAGTAATCGGATTACTTTTTCAAAGTAATTGTATAGTAACTAAGTTAGTATTTTAAGGAGTAACTAGTAATCAGTAATCGGATTACTTTTTAAAAGTAACTGTATAGTAACCAAGTTACTATTTTAAGGAGTAACTAGTAATCAGTAATCGGATCACTTTTTCAAAGTAACTGTATAGTAACTAAGTTACTATTTTAAGGAGTAACTAGTAATTAGTAATCGGGAGATACCTCACTCATATAAACCTTGGTTAATTTCTTAACCTTAAGATCTTGAGCTGTGGAGAGCTTTTTTTTCCTCCTCTGTTCGCGTGACAGGCCTCCAAATGAACCAAGTAACGTTTAAAGTAACTTGTAATCTAATTTAGTTACTTTTTAAGATCAAGTAATCAGTAAAGTAACTAAATTACAATTTTAAGGAGTAACTAGTAATCAGTAATCGGATTACTTTTTCAAAGTAACTGTATAGTAACTAAGTTACTATTTTAAGGAGTAACTAGTAATCAGTAATCGGGAGATACCTCACTCATATAAACCTTGGTTAATTTCTTAACCTTAAGATCTTGAGCTGTGGAGAGCTTTTTTTTACTCCTCTGTTCGAGTGACAGGCCTCCAAATGAACCAAGTAACGTTTAAAGTAACTTGTAATCTAATTTAGTTACTTTTTAAGATCAAGTAATCAATAAAGTAACTAAGTTACTATTTTAAGGAGTAACTAGTAATCAGTAATCGGATTACTTTTTCAAAGTAACTGTATAGTAACTAAGTTACTATTTTAAGGAGTAACTAGTAATCAGTAATCGGATTACTTTTTCAAAGTAACTGTATAGTAACTAAGTTACTATTTTAAGGAGTAACTAGTAATCAGTAATCGGGAGATACCTCACTCATATAAATCTTGGTTAATTTCTGAACCTTAAGATCTTGAGCTGTGGAGAGCTTTTTTTTCCTCCTCTGTTCGCGTGACAGGCCTCCAAATGAACCAAGTAACGTTTAAAGTAACTTGTAATCTAATTTAGTTACTTTTTAAGATCAAGTACTCAGAAAAATAACTAAGTTACTATTCTAAGGAGTAACTAGTAATCAGTAATCGGATTACTTTTTCAAAGTAACTGTATAGTAACTAAGTTACTATTTTATGGAGTAACTAGTAATCAGTAATCGGATTACTTTTTCAAAGTAACTATATAGTAACTAAGTTACTATTTTAAGGAGTAACTAGTAATCAGTAATCGGATTACTTTTTCAAAGTAACTATATAGTAACTAAGTTACTATTTTAAGGAGTAACTAGTAATCAGTAATCGGGATATACCTCACTCATATATCAGAAAACCTTGGTTAATTTCTTAACCTTAAGATCTTGAGCTGTGGAGAGCTTTTTGTTCCTCCTCTGTTCGCGTGACAGGCCTCCAAATGAACCAAGTAACGTTTAAAGTAACTTGTAATCTAATTTAGTTACTTTTTAAGATCAAGTAATCAATAAATTAACTAAGTTACTATTTTAAGGAGTAACTAGTAATCAGTAATCGGATTACTTTTTCAAAGTAACTATATAGTAACTAAGTTACTATTTTAAGGAGTAACTAGTAATCAGTAATCGGATTACTTTTTCAAAGTAACTGTAAAGTAACTAAATTACTACTTTTAGAAGTAACTAGTAATCAGTAATCGAATTACTTTTTCAAAGTAACTGTATAGTAACTAAGTTACTATTTTAAGGAGTAACTAGTAATCAGTAATCGGGATATACCTCACTCATATATCAGAAAACCTTGGTTAATTTCTTAACCTTAAGATCTTGAGCTGTGGAGAGCTTTTTTTTCCTCCTCTGTTCGCGTGACAGGCCTCCAAATGAACCAAGTAACGTTTAAAGTAACTTGTAATCTAATTTAGTTACTTTTTAAGATCAAGTAATCAGTAAAGTAACTAAATTACAATTTTAAGGAGTAACTAGTAATCAGTAATCAGATCACTTTTTCAAAGTAACTGTATAGTAACTAAGTTAGTATTTTAAGGAGTAACTAGTAATCAGTAATCGGATTACTTTTTCAAAGTAACTGTATAGTAACTAAGTTACTATTTTAAGGAATAACTAGTAATCAGTAATCGGGAGATACCTCACTCATATAAACCTTGGTTAATTTCTTAACCTTAAGATCTTGAGCTGTGGAGAGCTTTTTTTTCCTCCTCTGTTCGCGTGACAGGCCTCCAAATGAACCAAGTAACGTTTAAAGTAACTTGTAATCTAATTTAGTTACTTTTTAAGATCAAGTAATCAATAAAGTAACTAAGTTACTATTCTAAGGAGTAACTAGTAATCAGTAATCGGATTACTTTTTCAAAGTAACTGTATAGTAACTAAGTTACTATTTTAAGGAGTAAATAGTAATCAGCAATCGGGTTACTTTTTCAAAGTAACTATATAATAACTAAGTTACTATTTTATGGAGTAACTAGTAATCAGTAATCGGATTACTTTTTCAAAGTAACTGTATAGTAACTAAGTTACTATTTTAAGGAGTAACTAGTAATCAGTAATCGGATTACTTTTTCAAAGTAACTGTATAGTAACTAAGTTACTATTTTAAGGAGTAACTAGTAATCAGTAATCGGATTACTTTTTCAAAGTAACTGTATAGTAACTAAGTTACTATTTTAACCCTTTCATGCATGAATTATGATATCCTTAGTCTGGATTTTTTTCTCAAGTGATTTTATACTTCTTTAGGCATGAAAAGAAAAAATATAACTTCATTTTTTTTAAACACACATTTTTCAGAGAGTTTTACACATGTCCACTCGGGTGGACTCCATGCGTTTTGACTTCTCAATTTTGACCTTATTTATTTAACAAAACAGTGAAAAAAATGATATATTATCTGAAAACTATAAAATAATACATATTTTCAATGCCTGTTCACATATATTAACATATTCCAATACTTCAATCTAATGCAAAAGCGTGGAATAATTTTTTCAATCAAAAATTTCTATAAAAATAACAGATAACTTTTTCCTTGGTTTTCCAATTTCTCTTTTTCAGATGTCATTTAGCAGTATAGCCTACTGACTTGTACATCACATCATCAAAGCTATTTTAATATGAAAATTGGCATCATAGTGACACCAACTGTTTTACACATAATGGAATGGTCTGGAATTTTTTTTTTCTTTTTACACAAATACTTCAAGTTGCATTCTAATAACATAAATCAATTGATTTAAAACCAAAAAGTTACAGCAAAATAAGCTTTTTTAAGCACAACACATCTGCAGTCATAGTATTTATTGAAGTCCGTGATGCATGATGTCCAATTTAGTGGACATGTGATTAAACATCATTTCCTCCCAATGTAAAATCAATAATTGGAAATTTGAACAACTATATGACTCCTAAGATGTTACTTGATGTTGCCATATTTTTTTTACCTGCCAGAGTCTGCTATTCTTGAAGTATTTACAGGATATTCCTGAGCTACACAACTTTTCTGCTCCCTGTCGGCCATCTTGGTTTTGACTAATTGTAGCTGCTCTTACAATGGTTGGCCACTGGTTGGCAGTGCATTGGATGACACATAAGAGTCCACTGTAGTGGCTGATATGCAACTAGGCGATCTACACCCATGCATATTCAAGAAAACAGCATTTGAATAGCTGTCCACTGTAGTGACCTCTATGCGTGAAAGGGTTAAGGAGTAACTAGTAATCAGTAATCGGGATATACCTCACTCATATATCAGAAAACCTTGGTTAATTTCTTAACCTTAAGATCTTGAGCTGTGGAGAGCTTTTTTTTCCTCCTCTGTTCGCGTGACAGGCATCCAAATGAACCAAGTAACGTTTAAAGTAACTTGTAATCTAATTTAGTTACTTTTTAAGATCAAGTAATCAGTAAAGTAACTAAATTACAATTTTAAGGAGTAACTAGTAATCAGTAATTGGATTACTTTTTCAAAGTAACTATATAGTAACTAAGTTACTATTTTAAGGAGTAACTAGTAATCAGTAATCGGATTACTTTTTCAAAGTAACTGTATAGTAACTAAGTTACTATTTTAAGGAGTAACTAGTAATCAGTAATCGGATTACTTTTTCAAAGTAATTGTATAGTAACTAAGTTACTATTTTAAGGAGTAACTAGTAATCAGTAATCGGATTACTTTTTCAAAGAAACTGTATAGTAACTAAGTTACTATTTTAAGTAGCAACTAGTAATCAGTAATCAGATTACTTTTTCAAAGTAACTATATAGTAACTAAGTTACTATTTTAAGGAGAAACAAGTAATCAGTAATCGGATTACTTTTTCAAAGTAACTGTATAGTAACTAAGTTACTATTTTAAGGAGTAAATAGTAATCAGCAATCGGGTTACTTTTTCAAAGTAACTATATAATAACTAAGTTACTATTTTATGGAGTAACTAGTAATCAGTAATCGGATTACTTTTTCAAAGTAACTGTATAGTAACTAAGTTACTATTTTAAGGAGTAAATAGTAATCAGCAATCGGGTTACTTTTTCAAAGTAACTATATAATAACTAAGTTACTATTTTATGGAGTAACTAGTAATCAGTAATCGGATTACTTTTTCAAAGTAACTATATTATTTACTAAGTTACTATTTTATGGAGTAACTAGTAATCAGTAATCGGATTACTTTTTCAAAGTAACTATATAGTAACTAAGTTACTATTTTAAGGAGTAACTAGTAATCAGTAATCGGATTACTTTTTCAAAGTAACTGTATAGTAACTAAGTTACTATTTTAAGGAGTAACTAGTAATCAGTAATCGGGATATACCTCACTCATATATCAGAAAACCTTGGTTAATTTCTTAACCTTAAGATCTTGAGCTGTGGAGAGCTTTTTTTTCCTCCTCTGTTCGCGTGACAGGCCTCCAAATGAACCAAGTAACATTTAAAGTAACTTGTAATCTAATTTAGTTACTTTTTAAGATCAAGTAATCAGTAAAGTAACTAAGTTACTATTTTAAGGAGTAACTACTAATCAGTAATCGGATTACTTTTTCAAAGTAACTGTATAGTAACTAAGTTACTATTTTAAGGAGTAACTAGTAATCAGTAATCGGATTACTTTTTCAAAGTAACTTTATAGTAACTAAGTTACTATTTTAAGGAGTAACTAGTAATCAGTAATCGGATTACTTTTTCAAAGTAATTGTATAGTAACTAAGTTACTATTTTAAGGAGTAACTAGTAATCAGTAATCGGATTACTTTTTCAAAGAAACTGTATAGTAACTAAGTTACTATTTTAAGTAGCAACTAGTAATCAGTAATCAGATTACTTTTTCAAAGTAACTATATAGTAACTAAGTTACTATTTTAAGGAGTAACTAGTAATCAGTAATCGGATTACTTTTTCAAAGTAACTGTATAGTAACTAAGTTACTATTTTAAGGAGTAAATAGTAATCAGCAATCGGGTTACTTTTTCAAAGTAACTATATAATAACTAAGTTACTATTTTATGGAGTAACTAGTAATCAGTAATCGGATTACTTTTTCAAAGTAACTGTATAGTAACTAAGTTACTATTTTAAGGAGTAAATAGTAATCAGCAATCGGGTTACTTTTTCAAAGTAACTATATAATAACTAAGTTACTATTTTATGGAGTAACTAGTAATCAGTAATCGGATTACTTTTTCAAAGTAACTATATTATTTACTAAGTTACTATTTTATGGAGTAACTAGTAATCAGTAATCGGATTACTTTTTCAAAGTAACTATATAGTAACTAAGTTACTATTTTAAGGAGTAACTAGTAATCAGTAATCGGATTACTTTTTCAAAGTAACTGTATAGTAACTAAGTTACTATTTTAAGGAGTAACTAGTAATCAGTAATCGGGATATACCTCACTCATATATCAGAAAACCTTGGTTAATTTCTTAACCTTAAGATCTTGAGCTGTGGAGAGCTTTTTTTTCCTCCTCTGTTCGCGTGACAGGCATCCAAATGAACCAAGTAACGTTTAAAGTAACTTGTAATCTAATTTAGTTACTTTTTAAGATCAAGTAATCAGTAAAGTAACTAAATTACAATTTTAAGGAGTAACTAGTAATCAGTAATCGGATTACTTTTTCAAAGTAACTATATAGTAACTAAGTTACTATTTTAAGTAGTAACTAGTAATCAGTAATCAGATTACTTTTTCAAAGTAACTGTATAGTAACTAAGTTACTATTTTAAGTAGTAACTAGTAATCAGTAATCAGATTACTTTTTCAAAGTAACTGTATAGTAACTAAGTTACTATTTTAAGGAGTAACTAGTAATCAGTAGTCGGATTACTTTTTCAAAGTAACTGTATAGTAACTAAGTTACTATTTTAAGGAGTAACTAGTAATCAGTAATCGGGATATACCTCACTCATATATCAGAAAACCTTGGTTAATTTCTTAACCTTAAGATCTTGAGCTGTGGAGAGCTTTTTTTTCCTCCTCTGTTCGCGTGACAGGCCTCCAAATGAACCAAGTAACGTTTAAAGTAACTTGTAATCTAATTTAGTTACTTTTTAAGATCAAGTAATCAGTAAAGTAACTAAGTTACAATTTCAAGGAGTAACTAGTAATCAGTAATCAGATTACTTTTTCAAAGTAACTATATAGTAACTAAGTTACTATTTTAAGTAGTAACTAGTAATCAGTAATCAGATTACTTTTTCAAAGTAACTGTATAGTAACTAAGTTACTATTTTAAGGAGTAACTAGTAATCAGTAATCGGATTACTTTTTCAAAGTAACTGTATAGTAACTAAGTTAGTATTTTAAGGAGTAACTAGTAATCAGTAATCGGATTACTTTTTAAAAGTAACTGTATAGTAACCAAGTTACTATTTTAAGGAGTAACTAGTAATCAGTAATCGGATCACTTTTTCAAAGTAACTGTATAGTAACTAAGTTACTATTTTAAGGAGTAACTAGTAATTAGTAATCGGGAGATACCTCACTCATATAAACCTTGGTTAATTTCTTAACCTTAAGATCTTGAGCTGTGGAGAGCTTTTTTTTTCCTCCTCTGTTCGCGTGACAGGCCTCCAAATGAACAAAGTAACGTTTAAAGTAATTTATACTCTAATATAGTTACTTTTTAAGACCAAGTAATCAATAAAGTAACTAAGTTACTATTTTAAGGAGTAACTAGTAATCAGTAATCGGATTACTTTTTCAAAGAAACTGTATAGTAACTAAGTTACTATTTTAAGTAGTAACTAGTAATCAGTAATCAGATTACTTTTTCAAAGTAACTATATAGTAACTAAGTTACTATTTTAAGGAGAAACTAGTAATCAGTAATCAGATTACTTTTTCAAAGTAACTATATAGTTACTAAGTTACTATTTTAAGGAGTAACTAGTAATCAGTAATCGGATTACTTTTTCAAAGTAACTGTATAGTAACTAAATTACTACTTTTAGAAGTAACTAGTAATCAGTAATCGGATTACTTTTTCAAAGTAACTGTATAGTAACTAAGTTACTATTTTAAGGAGTAACTAGTAATCAGTAATCGGGATATACCTCACTCATATATCAGAAAACCTTGGTTAATTTCTTAACCTTAAGATCTTGAGCTGTGGAGAGCTTTTTTTTCCTCCTCTGTTCGCGTGACAGGCATCCAAATGAACCAAGTAACGTTTAAAGTAACTTGTAATCTAAATTAGTTACTTTTTAAGATCAAGTAATCAGTAAAGTAACTAAATTACAATTTTAAGGAGTAACTAGTAATCAGTAATCGGATTACTTTTTTAAAGTAACTATATAGTAACTAAGTTACTATTTTAAGGAGTAACTAGTAATCAGTAATCGGATTACTTTTTCAAAGTAACTGTATAGTAACTAAGTTACTATTTTAAGGAGTAACTAGTAATCAGTAATCGGATTACTTTTTCAAAGTAATTGTATAGTAACTAAGTTACTATTTTAAGGAGTAACTAGTAATCAGTAATCGGGAAATACCTCACTCATATATCAGAAAACCTTGGTTAATTTCTTAACCTTAAGATCTTGAGCTGTGGAGAGCTTTTTTTTTCCTCCTCTGTTCGCGTGACAGGCCTCCAAATGAACCAAGTAACGTTTAAAGTAACTTGTAATCTAATTTAGTTACTTTTTAAGATCAAGTAATCAGTAAAGTAACTAAGTTACTATTTTAAGGAGTAACTAGTAATCAGTAATCGGATTACTTTTTCAAAGTAACTGTATAGTAACTAAGTTACTATTTTAAGGAGTAACTAGTAATCAGTAATCGGATTACTTTTTCAAAGTAACTGTATAGTAACTAAGTTACTATTTTAAGGAGTAACTAGTAATCAGTAATCAGATTACTTTTTCAAAGTAACTGTATAGTAACTAAGTTACTATTTTAAGGAGTAACTAGTAATCAGTAATCGGGAGATACCTCACTCATATAAACCTTGGTTAATTTCTTAACCTTAAGATCTTGAGCTGTGGAGAGCTTTTTTTTTCCTCCTCTGTTCGCGTGACAGGCCTCCAAATGAACCAAGTAACGTTTAAAGTAACTTGTAATCTAATTTAGTTACTTTTTAAGACCAAGTAATCAATAAAGTAACTAAGTTACTATTTTAAGGAGTAACTAGTAATCAGTAATCGGATTACTTTTTCAAAGAAACTGTATAGTAACTAAGTTACTATTTTAAGTAGCAATTAGTAATCAGTAATCAGATTACTTTTTCAAAGTAACTATATAGTAACTAAGTTACTATTTTAAGGAGTAACTAGTAATCAGTAATCGGATTACTTTTTCAAAGTAATTGTATAGTAACTAAATTACTACTTTTAGAAGTAACTAGTAATCAGTAATCGGATTACTTTTTCAAAGTAACTGTATAGTAACTAAGTTACTATTTTAAGGAGTAACTAGTAATCAGTAATCGGATTACTTTTTCAAAGTAACTGTATAGTAACTAAGTTACTATTTTAAGGAGTAACTAGTAATCAGTAATCGGGAGATACCTCACTCATATAAATCTTGGTTAATTTCTTAACCTTAAGATCTTGAGCTGTGGAGAGCTTTTTTTTCCTCCTCTGTTCGCGTGACAGGCCTCCAAATGAACCAAGTAACGTTTAAAGTAACTTGTAATCTAATTTAGTTACTTTTTAAGATCAAGTAATCAATAAATTAACTAAGTTACTATTTTAAGGAGTAACTAGTAATCAGTAATCGGATTACTTTTTCAAAGTAACTATATAGTAACTAAGTTACTATTTTAAGGAGTAACTAGTAATCAGTAATCGGATTACTTTTTCAAAGTAACTGTAAAGTAACTAAATTACTACTTTTAGAAGTAACTAGTAATCAGTAATCGAATTACTTTTTCAAAGTAACTGTATAGTAACTAAGTTACTATTTTAAGGAGTAACTAGTAATCAGTAATCGGGATATACCTCACTCATATATCAGAAAACCTTGGTTAATTTCTTAACCTTAAGATCTTGAGCTGTGGAGAGCTTTTTTTTCCTCCTCTGTTCGCGTGACAGGCCTCCAAATGAACCAAGTAACGTTTAAAGTAACTTGTAATCTAATTTAGTTACTTTTTAAGATCAAGTAATCAGTAAAGTAACTAAATTACAATTTTAAGGAGTAACTAGTAATCAGTAATCAGATCACTTTTTCAAAGTAACTGTATAGTAACTAAGTTAGTATTTTAAGGAGTAACTAGTAATCAGTAATCGGATTACTTTTTCAAAGTAACTGTATAGTAACTAAGTTACTATTTTAAGGAATAACTAGTAATCAGTAATCGGGAGATACCTCACTCATATAAACCTTGGTTAATTTCTTAACCTTAAGATCTTGAGCTGTGGAGAGCTTTTTTTTCCTCCTCTGTTCGCGTGACAGGCCTCCAAATGAACCAAGTAACGTTTAAAGTAACTTGTAATCTAATTTAGTTACTTTTTAAGATCAAGTAATCAATAAAGTAACTAAGTTACTATTCTAAGGAGTAACTAGTAATCAGTAATCGGATTACTTTTTCAAAGTAACTGTATAGTAACTAAGTTACTATTTTAAGGAGTAAATAGTAATCAGCAATCGGGTTACTTTTTCAAAGTAACTATATAATAACTAAGTTACTATTTTATGGAGTAACTAGTAATCAGTAATCGGATTACTTTTTCAAAGTAACTGTATAGTAACTAAGTTACTATTTTAAGGAGTAACTAGTAATCAGTAATCGGATTACTTTTTCAAAGTAACTGTATAGTAACTAAGTTACTATTTTAACCCTTTCATGCATGAATTATGATATCCTTAGTCTGGATTTTTTTCTCAAGTGATTTTATACTTCTTTAGGCATGAAAAGAAAAAATATAACTTCATTTTTTTTAAACACACATTTTTCAGAGAGTTTTACACATGTCCACTCGGGTGGACTCCATGCGTTTTGACTTCTCAATTTTGACCTTATTTATTTAACAAAACAGTGAAAAAAATGATATATTATCTGAAAACTATAAAATAATACATATTTTCAATGCCTGTTCACATATATTAACATATTCCAATACTTCAATCTAATGCAAAAGCGTGGAATAATTTTTTCAATCAAAAATTTCTATAAAAATAACAGATAACTTTTTCCTTGGTTTTCCAATTTCTCTTTTTCAGATGTCATTTAGCAGTATAGCCTACTGACTTGTACATCACATCATCAAAGCTATTTTAATATGAAAATTGGCATCATAGTGACACCAACTGTTTTACACATAATGGAATGGTCTGGAATTTTTTTTTTCTTTTTACACAAATACTTCAAGTTGCATTCTAATAACATAAATCAATTGATTTAAAACCAAAAAGTTACAGCAAAATAAGCTTTTTTAAGCACAACACATCTGCAGTCATAGTATTTATTGAAGTCCGTGATGCATGATGTCCAATTTAGTGGACATGTGATTAAACATCATTTCCTCCCAATGTAAAATCAATAATTGGAAATTTGAACAACTATATGACTCCTAAGATGTTACTTGATGTTGCCATATTTTTTTTACCTGCCAGAGTCTGCTATTCTTGAAGTATTTACAGGATATTCCTGAGCTACACAACTTTTCTGCTCCCTGTCGGCCATCTTGGTTTTGACTAATTGTAGCTGCTCTTACAATGGTTGGCCACTGGTTGGCAGTGCATTGGATGACACATAAGAGTCCACTGTAGTGGCTGATATGCAACTAGGCGATCTACACCCATGCATATTCAAGAAAACAGCATTTGAATAGCTGTCCACTGTAGTGACCTCTATGCGTGAAAGGGTTAAGGAGTAACTAGTAATCAGTAATCGGGATATACCTCACTCATATATCAGAAAACCTTGGTTAATTTCTTAACCTTAAGATCTTGAGCTGTGGAGAGCTTTTTTTTCCTCCTCTGTTCGCGTGACAGGCATCCAAATGAACCAAGTAACGTTTAAAGTAACTTGTAATCTAATTTAGTTACTTTTTAAGATCAAGTAATCAGTAAAGTAACTAAATTACAATTTTAAGGAGTAACTAGTAATCATTAATCGGATTACTTTTTCAAAGTAACTATATAGTAACTAAGTTACTATTTTAAGGAGTAACTAGTAATCAGTAATCGGATTACTTTTTCAAAGTAACTGTATAGTAACTAAGTTACTATTTTAAGGAGTAACTAGTAATCAGTAATCGGATTACTTTTTCAAAGTAATTGTATAGTAACTAAGTTACTATTTTAAGGAGTAACTAGTAATCAGTAATCGGATTACTTTTTCAAAGAAACTGTATAGTAACTAAGTTACTATTTTAAGTAGCAACTAGTAATCAGTAATCAGATTACTTTTTCAAAGTAACTATATAGTAACTAAGTTACTATTTTAAGGAGTAACTAGTAATCAGTAATCGGATTACTTTTTCAAAGTAACTGTATAGTAACTAAGTTACTATTTTAAGGAGTAAATAGTAATCAGCAATCGGGTTACTTTTTCAAAGTAACTATATAATAACTAAGTTACTATTTTATGGAGTAACTAGTAATCAGTAATCGGATTACTTTTTCAAAGTAACTGTATAGTAACTAAGTTACTATTTTAAGGAGTAAATAGTAATCAGCAATCGGGTTACTTTTTCAAAGTAACTATATAATAACTAAGTTACTATTTTATGGAGTAACTAGTAATCAGTAATCGGATTACTTTTTCAAAGTAACTATATTATTTACTAAGTTACTATTTTATGGAGTAACTAGTAATCAGTAATCGGATTACTTTTTCAAAGTAACTATATAGTAACTAAGTTACTATTTTAAGGAGTAACTAGTAATCAGTAATCGGATTACTTTTTCAAAGTAACTGTATAGTAACTAAGTTACTATTTTAAGGAGTAACTAGTAATCAGTAATCGGGATATACCTCACTCATATATCAGAAAACCTTGGTTAATTTCTTAACCTTAAGATCTTGAGCTGTGGAGAGCTTTTTTTTCCTCCTCTGTTCGCGTGACAGGCATCCAAATGAACCAAGTAACGTTTAAAGTAACTTGTAATCTAATTTAGTTACTTTTTAAGATCAAGTAATCAGTAAAGTAACTAAATTACAATTTTAAGGAGTAACTAGTAATCAGTAATCGGATTACTTTTTCAAAGTAACTATATAGTAACTAAGTTACTATTTTAAGGAGTAACTAGTAATCAGTAATCAGATTACTTTTTCAAAGTAACTGTATAGTAACTAAGTTACTATTTTAAGGAGTAACTAGTAATCAGTAATCGGGAGATACCTCACTCATATATCAGAAAACCTTGGTTAATTTCTTAACCTTAAGATCTTGAGCTGTGGAGAGCTTTTTTTTTCCTCCTCTGTTCGCGTGACAGGCCTCCAAATGAACCAATGAGGTGGCCGTCCCTAAACAAGCTCCTTTGATTGGTCAAGGGGGCCATGTGGTTCGCCTATAAATATTATATAAAGGCTGCGCTGGGAGTTCGCCATCTGCTGGTTGACCTGTCTAACTGCACCTTAAGCAGCTGAACTGTGGCGCAAAACAAATGTTTCCCCCCCATGAAATATAGCGTCTGCTATGGGGATATTTAGAATTCGGGTACGGTTTTTAAAGTAAAAAAAGTAACTAAGTTACTTTTTTAAGGAGTAACTCGTAATCAGTAATCAGATTACTTTTTCAAAGTAACTGTATAGTAACTAAGTTACTATTTTAAGGAGTAACTAGTAATCAGTAATCAGATTACTTTTTCAAAGTAACTGTACAGTAACTAAGATACTATTTTAAGGAGTAAAAAGTAATCAGTAATCGGGAGATATCTCACTCATCAGAAAACCTTGGTTAATTTCTTAACCTTAAGATCTTGAGCTGTGGAGAGCTTTTTTTTCCTCCTCTGTTCGCGTGACAGGCCTCCAAATGAACCAAGTAACGTTTAAAGTAACTTGTAATCTAATTTAGTTACTTTTTAAGATCAAGTAATCAGTAAAGTAACTAAATTACAATTTTAAGGAGTAACTAGTAATCAGTAATCGGATTACTTTTTCAAAGTAACTATATAGTAACTAAGTTACTATTTTAAGTAGTAACTAGTAATCAGTAATCGGATTACTTTTTCAAAGTAACTCTATAGTAACTAAGTTACTATTTTAAGGAGTAACTAGTAATCAGAAGTCGGATTACTTTTTCAAAGTAACTGTATAGTAACTCAGTTACTATTTTAAGGAGTAACTAGTAATCAGTAATCGGGAGATACCTCACTCATATAAACCTTGGTTAATTTCTTAACCTTAAGATCTTGAGCTGTGGAGAGCTTTTTTTTTCCTCCTCTGTTCGCGTGACAGGCCTCCAAATGAACCAAGTAACGTTTAAAGTAACTTGTAATCTAATTTAGTTACTTTTTAAGATCAAGTAATCAATAAAGTAACTAAGTTACTATTTTAAGGAGTAACTAGTAATCAGTAATCGGATTACTTTTTCAAAGAAACTGTATAGTAACTAAGTTACTATTTTAAGTAGTAACTAGTAATCAGTAATCAGATTACTTTTTTCAAAGTAACTATATAGTAACTAAGTTACTATTTTAAGGAGTAACTAGTAATCAGTAATCGGATTACTTTTTCAAAGTAACTGTATAGTAACTAAATTACTACATTTAGAAGTAACTAGTAATCAGTAATCGGATTACTTTTTCAAAGTAATTGTATAGTAACTAAGTTACTATTTTAAGGAGTAACTAGTAATCAGTAATCGGGAAATACCTCACTCATATATCAGAAAACTTTGGTTAATTTCTTAACCTTAAGATCTTGAGCTGTGGAGAGCTTTTTTTTCCTCCTCTGTTCGCGTGACAGGCCTCCAAATGAACCAAGTAACGTTTAAAGTAACTTGTAATCTAATTTAGTTACTTTTTAAGATCAAGTAATCAGTAAAGTAACTAAATTACTATTTTAAGGAGTAACTAGTAATCAGTAATCGGATTACTTTTTCAAAGTAACTGTATAGTAACTAAGTTACTATTTTAAGGAATAACTAGTAATCAGTAATCGGGAGATACCTCACTCATATAAACCTTGGTTAATTTCTTAACCTTAAGATCTTGAGCTGTGGAGAGCTTTTTTTTCCTCCTCTGTTCGCGTGACAGGCCTCCAAATGAACCAAGTAACGTTTAAAGTAACTTGTAATCTAATTTAGTTACTTTTTAAGATCAAGTAATCAGTAAAGTAACTAAATTACAATTTTAAGGAGTAACTAGTAATCAGTAATCGGATCACTTTTTCAAAGTAACTGTATAGTAACTAAGTTAGTATTTTAAGGAGTAACTAGTAATCAGTAATCGGATTACTTTTTCAAAGTAACTGTATAGTAACTAAGTTACTATTTTAAGGAGTAACTAGTAATCAGTAATCGGGAGATACCTCACTCATATAAACCTTGGTTAATTTCTTAACCTTAAGATCTTGAGCTGTGGAGAGCTTTTTTTTACTCCTCTGTTCGAGTGACAGGCCTCCAAATGAACCAAGTAACGTTTAAAGTAACTTGTAATCTAATTTAGTTACTTTTTAAGATCAAGTAATCAATAAAGTAACTAAGTTACTATTTCAAGGAGTAACTAGTAATCAGTAATCGGATTACTTTTTCAAAGTAACTGTATAGTAACTAAGTTACTATTTTAAGGAGTAACTAGTAATCAGTAATCGGATTACTTTTTCAAAGTAACTGTATAGTAACTAAGTTACTATTTTAAGGAGTAACTAGTAATCAGTAATCGGGAGATACCTCACTCATATAAATCTTGGTTAATTTCTGAACCTTAAGATCTTGAGCTGTGGAGAGCTTTTTTTTCCTCCTCTGTTCGCGTGACAGGCCTCCAAATGAACCAAGTAACGTTTAAAGTAACTTGTAATCTAATTTAGTTACTTTTTAAGATCAAGTACTCAGAAAAATAACTAAGTTACTATTCTAAGGAGTAACTAGTAATCAGTAATCGGATTACTTTTTCAAAGTAACTGTATAGTAACTAAGTTACTATTTTATGGAGTAACTAGTAATCAGTAATCGGATTACTTTTTCAAAGTAACTATATAGTAACTAAGTTACTATTTTAAGGAGTAACTAGTAATCAGTAATCGGATTACTTTTTCAAAGTAACTATATAGTAACTAAGTTACTATTTTAAGGAGTAACTAGTAATCAGTAATCGGGATATACCTCACTCATATATCAGAAAACCTTGGTTAATTTCTTAACCTTAAGATCTTGAGCGGTGGAGAGCTTTTTGTTCCTCCTCTGTTCGCGTGACAGGCCTCCAAATGAACCAAGTAACGTTTAAAGTAACTTGTAATCTAATTTAGTTACTTTTTAAGATCAAGTAATCAATAAATTAACTAAGTTACTATTTTAAGGAGTAACTAGTAATCAGTAATCGGATTACTTTTTCAAAGTAACTATATAGTAACTAAGTTACTATTTTAAGGAGTAACTAGTAATCAGTAATCGGATTACTTTTTCAAAGTAACTGTAAAGTAACTAAATTACTACTTTTAGAAGTAACTAGTAATCAGTAATCGAATTACTTTTTCAAAGTAACTGTATAGTAACTAAGTTACTATTTTAAGGAGTAACTAGTAATCAGTAATCGGGATATACCTCACTCATATATCAGAAAACCTTGGTTAATTTCTTAACCTTAAGATCTTGAGCTGTGGAGAGCTTTTTTTTCCTCCTCTGTTCGCGTGACAGGCCTCCAAATGAACCAAGTAACGTTTAAAGTAACTTGTAATCTAATTTAGTTACTTTTTAAGATCAAGTAATCAGTAAAGTAACTAAATTACAATTTTAAGGAGTAACTAGTAATCAGTAATCAGATCACTTTTTCAAAGTAACTGTATAGTAACTAAGTTAGTATTTTAAGGAGTAACTAGTAATCAGTAATCGGATTACTTTTTCAAAGTAACTGTATAGTAACTAAGTTACTATTTTAAGGAATAACTAGTAATCAGTAATCGGGAGATACCTCACTCATATAAACCTTGGTTAATTTCTTAACCTTAAGATCTTGAGCTGTGGAGAGCTTTTTTTTCCTCCTCTGTTCGCGTGACAGGCCTCCAAATGAACCAAGTAACGTTTAAAGTAACTTGTAATCTAATTTAGTTACTTTTTAAGATCAAGTAATCAATAAAGTAACTAAGTTACTATTCTAAGGAGTAACTAGTAATCAGTAATCGGATTACTTTTTCAAAGTAACTGTATAGTAACTAAGTTACTATTTTAAGGAGTAAATAGTAATCAGCAATCGGGTTACTTTTTCAAAGTAACTATATAATAACTAAATTACTATTTTATGGAGTAACTAGTAATCAGTAATCGGATTACTTTTTCAAAGTAACTGTATAGTAACTAAGTTACTATTTTAAGGAGTAACTAGTAATCAGTAATCGGGATATACCTCACTCATATATCAGAAAACCTTGGTTAATTTCTTAACCTTAAGATCTTGAGCTGTGGAGAGCTTTTTTTTCCTCCTCTGTTCGCGTGACAGGCATCCAAATGAACCAAGTAACGTTTAAAGTAACTTGTAATCTAAATTAGTTACTTTTTAAGATCAAGTAATCAGTAAAGTAACTAAATTACAATTTTAAGGAGTAACTAGTAATCAGTAATCGGATTACTTTTTCAAAGTAACTATATAGTAACTAAGTTACTATTTTAAGGAGTAACTAGTAATCAGTAATCGGATTACTTTTTCAAAGTAACTGTATAGTAACTAAGTTACTATTTTAAGGAGTAACTAGTAATCAGTAATCGGATTACTTTTTCAAAGTAACTGTATAGTAACTAAGTTACTATTTTAAGGAGTAACTAGTAATCAGTAATCGGATTACTTTTTCAAAGTAATTGTATAGTAACTAAGTTACTATTTTAAGGAGTAACTAGTAATCAGTAATCGGGAAATACCTCACTCATATATCAGAAAACCTTGGTTAATTTCTTAACCTTAAGATCTTGAGCTGTGGAGAGCTTTTTTTTTCCTCCTCTGTTCGCGTGACAGGCCTCCAAATGAACCAAGTAACGTTTGAAGTAACTTGTAATCTAATTAAGGTACTTTTTAAGATCAAGTAATCAGTAAAGTAACTAAGTTACAATTTCAAGGAGTAACTAGTAATCAGTAATCAGATTACTTTTTCAAAGTAACTATATAGTAACTAAGTTACTATTTTAAGTAGTAACTAGTAATCAGTAATCAGATTACTTTTTCAAAGTAACTGTATAGTAACTAAGTTACTATTTTAAGGAGTAACTAGTAATCAGTAGTCGGATTACTTTTTCAAAGTAACTGTATAGTAACTAAGTTACTATTTTAAGGAGTAACTAGTAATCAGTAATCGGGATATACCTCACTCATATATCAGAAAACCTTGGTTAATTTCTTAACCTTAAGATCTTGAGCTGTGGAGAGCTTTTTTTTCCTCCTCTGTTCGCGTGACAGGCCTCCAAATGAACCAAGTAACGTTTAAAGTAACTTGTAATCTAATTTAGTTACTTTTTAAGATCAAGTAATCAGTAAAGTAACTAAGTTACTATTTTAAGGAGTAACTAGTAATCAGTAATCGGATTACTTTTTCAAAGTAACTGTATAGTAACTAAGTTAGTATTTTAAGGAGTAACTAGTAATCAGTAATCGGATTACTTTTTAAAAGTAACTGTATAGTAACCAAGTTACTATTTTAAGGAGTAACTAGTAATCAGTAATCGGATCACTTTTTCAAAGTAACTGTATAGTAACTAAGTTACTATTTTAAGGAGTAACTAGTAATTAGTAATCGGGAGATACCTCACTCATATAAACCTTGGTTAATTTCTTAACCTTAAGATCTTGAGCTGTGGAGAGCTTTTTTTTTCCTCCTCTGTTCGCGTGACAGGCCTCCAAATGAACAAAGTAACGTTTAAAGTAATTTATAATCTAATATAGTTACTTTTTAAGACCAAGTAATCAATAAAGTAACTAAGTTACTATTTTAAGGAGTAACTAGTAATCAGTAATCGGATTACTTTTTCAAAGAAACTGTATAGTAACTAAGTTACTATTTTAAGTAGTAACTAGTAATCAGTAATCAGATTACTTTTTCAAAGTAACTATATAGTAACTAAGTTACTATTTTAAGGAGAAACTAGTAATCAGTAATCAGATTACTTTTTCAAAGTAACTATATAGTTACTAAGTTACTATTTTAAGGAGTAACTAGTAATCAGTAATCGGGATATACCTCACTCATATATCAGAAAACCTTGGTTAATTTCTTAACCTTAAGATCTTGAGCTGTGGAGAGCTTTTTTTTCCTCCTCTGTTCGCGTGACAGGCATCCAAATGAACCAAGTAACGTTTAAAGTAACTTGTAATCTAAATTAGTTACTTTTTAAGATCAAGTAATCAGTAAAGTAACTAAATTACAATTTTAAGGAGTAACTAGTAATCAGTAATCGGATTACTCTTTCAAAGTAACTGTATAGTAACTAAGTTACTATTTTAAGGAGTAACTAGTAATCAGTAATCGGATTACTTTTTCAAAGTAACTATATAGTAACTAAGTTACTATTTTAAGGAGTAACTAGTAATCAGTAATCGGATTACTTTTTCAAAGTAACTGTATAGTAACTAAGTTACTATTTTAAGGAGTAACTAGTAATCAGTAATCGGATTACTTTTTCAAAGTAATTGTATAGTAACTAAGTTACTATTTTAAGGAGTAACTAGTAATCAGTAATCGGGAAATACCTCACTCATATATCAGAAAACCTTGGTTAATTTCTTAACCTTAAGATCTTGAGCTGTGGAGAGCTTTTTTTTTCCTCCTCTGTTCGCGTGACAGGCCTCCAAATGAACCAAGTAACGTTTAAAGTAACTTGTAATCTAATTTAGTTACTTTTTAAGATCAAGTAATCAGTAAAGTAACTAAGTTACTATTTTAAGGAGTAACTAGTAATCAGTAATCGGATTACTTTTTCAAAGTAACTGTATAGTAACTAAGTTACTATTTTAAGGAGTAACTAGTAATCAGTAATCGGATCACTTTTTCAAAGTAACTGTATAGTAACTAAGTTAGTATTTTAAGGAGTAACTAGTAATCAGTAATCGGATTACTTTTTCAAAGTAACTGTATAGTAACTAAGTTACTATTTTAAGGAGTAACTAGTAATCAGTAATCGGGAGATACCTCACTCATATAAACCTTGGTTAATTTCTTAACCTTAAGATCTTGAGCTGTGGAGAGCTTTTTTTTTCCTCCTCTGTTCGCGTGACAGGCCTCCAAATGAACCAAGTAACGTTTAAAGTAACTTGTAATCTAATTTAGTTACTTTTTAAGACCAAGTAATCAATAAAGTAACTAAGTTACTATTTTAAGGAGTAACTAGTAATCAGTAATCGGATTACTTTTTCAAAGAAACTGTATAGTAACTAAGTTACTATTTTAAGTAGCAACTAGTAATCAGTAATCAGATTACTTTTTCAAAGTAACTATATAGTAACTAAGTTACTATTTTAAGGAGAAACAAGTAATCAGTAATCAGATTACTTTTTCAAAGTAACTGTATAGTAACTAAGTTACTATTTTAAGGAGTAACTAGTAATCAGTAATCAGATTACTTTTTCAAAGTAACTGTATAGTAACTAAGTTACTATTTTAAGGAGTAACTAGTAATCAGTAATCAGATTACTTTTTCAAAGTAACTATATAGTAACTAAGTTACTATTTTAAGGAGTAACTAGTAATCAGTAATCAGATTACTTTTTCAAAGTAACTGTATAGTAACTAAGTTACTATTTTAAGGAGTAACTAGTAATCAGTAATCGGGATATACCTCACTCATATATCAGAAAACCATGGTTAATTTCTTAACCTTAAGATCTTGAGCTGTGGAGAGCTTTTTTTTCCTCCTCTGTTCGCGTGACAGGCCTCCAAATGAACCAAGTAACGTTTAAAGTAACTTGTAATCTAATTTAGTTACTTTTTAAGATCAAGTAATCAGTAAAGTAACTAAGTTACTATTTTAAGGAGTAACTAGTAATCAGTAATCGGATTACTTTTTCAAAGTAACTGTATAGTAACTAAGTTACTATTTTAAGGAGTAACTAGTAATCAGTAATCGGATTACTTTTTAAAAGTAACTGTATAGTAACCAAGTTAATATTTTAAGGAGTAACTAGTAATCAGTAATCGGATTACTTTTTCAAAGTAACTGTATAGTAACTAAGTTACTATTTTAAGGAGTAACTAGTAATCAGTAATCGGGAGATACCTCACTCATATAAACCTTGGTTAATTTCTTAACCTTAAGATCTTGAGCTGTGGAGAGCTTTTTTTTCCCTCCTCTGTTCTCGTGACAGGCCTCCAAATGAACCAAGTAACGTTTAAAGGAACTTGTAATCTAATTTAGTTACTTTTTAAGATCAAGTAATCAGTAAAGTAACTAAGTTACTATTTTAAGGAGTAACTAGTAATCAGTAATCGGATTACTTTTTCAAAGAAACTGTATAGTAACTAAGTTACTATTTTAAGTAGTAACTAGTAATCAGTAATCAGATTACTTTTTCAAAGTAACTATATAGTAACTAAGTTACTATTTTAAGGAGAAACTAGTAATCAGTAATCAGATTACTTTTTCAAAGTAACTATATAGTTACTAAGTTACTATTTTAAGGAGTAACTAGTAATCAGTAATCGGGATATACCTCACTCATATATCAGAAAACCTTGGTTAATTTCTTAACCTTAAGATCTTGAGCTGTGGAGAGCTTTTTTTTCCTCCTCTGTTCGCGTGACAGGCCTCCAAATGAACCAAGTAACGTTTAAAGTAACTTGTAATCTAATTTAGTTACTTTTTAAGATCAAGTAATCAGTAAAGTAACTAAATTACAATTTTAAGGAGTAACTAGTAATCAGTAATCGGATTACTTTTTCAAAGTAACTATATAGTAACTAAGTTACTATTTTAAGGAGTAACTAGTAATCAGTAATCGGATTACTTTTTCAAAGTAACTGTATAGTAACTAAGTTACTATTTTAAGGAGTAACTAGTAATCAGTAATCGGATTACTTTTTCAAAGTAACTGTATAGTAACTAAGTTACTATTTTAAGGAGTAACTAGTAATCAGTAATCGGGATATACCTCACTCATATCAGAAAACCTTGGTTAATTTCTTAACCTTAAGATCTTGAGCTGTGGAGAGCTTTTTTTTCCTCCTCTGTTCGCGTGACAGGCCTCCAAATGAACCAAGTAACGTTTAAAGTAACTTGTAATCTAATTTAGTTACTTTTTAAGATCAAGTAATCAATAAAGTAACTAAGTTACTATTTTAAGGAGTAACTAGTAATCAGTAATCGGATTACTTTTTCAAAGTAACTGTATAGTAACTAAGTTACTATTTTAAGGAGTAACTAGTAATCAGTAATCGGATTACTTTTTCAAAGTAACTGTATAGTAACTAAGTTACTATTTTAAGGAGTAACTAGTAATCAGTAATCAGATTACTTTTTCAAAGTAACTGTATAGTAACTAAGTTACTATTTTAAGGAGTAACTAGTAATCAGTAATCGGATTACTTTTTCAAAGTAACTGTATAGTAACTAAGTTACTATTTTAAGGAGTAACTAGTAATCAGTAATCGGGAGATACCTCACTCATATAAACCTTGGTTAATTTCTTAACCTTAAGATCTTGAGCTGTGGAGAGCTTTTTTTTTCCTCCTCTGTTCTCGTGACAGGCCTCCAAATGAACCAAGTAACGTTTAAAGGAACTTGTAATCTAATTTAGTTACTTTTTAAGATCAAGTAATCAGTAAAGTAACTAAGTTACTATTTTAAGGAGTAACTAGTAATCAGTAATCGGATTACTTTTTCAAAGTAATTGTATAGTAACTAAATTACTACTTTTAGAAGTAACTAGTAATCAGTAATCGGATTACTTTTTCAAAGTAACTGTATAGTAACTAAGTTACTATTTTAAGGAATAACTAGTAATCAGTAATCGGGAGATACCTCACTCATATAAACCTTGGTTAATTTCTTAACCTTAAGATCTTGAGCTGTGGAGAGCTTTTTTTTCCTCCTCTGTTCGCGTGACAGGCCTCCAAATGAACCAAGTAACGTTTAAAGTAACTTGTAATCTAATTTAGTTACTTTTTAAGATCAAGTAATCAATAAAGTAACTAAGTTACTATTTTAAGGAGTAACTAGTAATCAGTAATCGGATTACTTTTTCAAAGTAACTGTATAGTAACTAAGTTACTATTTTAAGGAGTAACTAGTAATCAGTAATCGGATTACTTTTTCAAAGTAACTGTATAGTAACTAAGTTACTATTTTAAGGAGTAACTAGTAATCAGTAATCAGATTACTTTTTCAAAGTAACTGTATAGTAACTAAGTTACTATTTTAAGGAGTAACTAGTAATCAGTAATCGGATTACTTTTTCAAAGTAACTGTATAGTAACTAAGTTACTATTTTAAGGAGTAACTAGTAATCAGTAATCGGGAGATACCTCACTCATATAAACCTTGGTTAATTTCTTAACCTTAAGATCTTGAGCTGTGGAGAGCTTTTTTTTTCCTCCTCTGTTCTCGTGACAGGCCTCCAAATGAACCAAGTAACGTTTAAAGGAACTTGTAATCTAATTTAGTTACTTTTTAAGATCAAGTAATCAGTAAAGTAACTAAGTTACTATTCTAAGGAGTAACTAGTAATCAGTAATCGGATTACTTTTTCAAAGTAACTGTATAGTAACTAAGTTACTATTTTAAGGAGTAACTAGTAATCAGTAATCGGGAGATACCTCACTCATATATCAGAAAACCTTGGTTAATTTCTTAACCTTAAGATCTTGAGCTGTGGAGAGCTTTCTTTTTCCTCCTCTGTTCGCGTGACAGGCCTCCAAATGAACCAGTGAGGTGGCCGTCCCTAAACAAGCTCCTTTGATTGGTCAAGGGGGCCATGTGGTTCGCCTATAAATATTATATAAAGGCTGCGCTGGGAGTTCGCCATCTGCTGGTTGACCTGTCTAACTGCACCTTAAGCAGCTGAACTGTGGCGCAAAACAAATGTTTCCCCCCCATGAAATATAGCGTCTGCTATGGGGATATTTAGAATTCGGGTACGGTTTTTAAAGTAAAAAAAGTAACTAAGTTACTTTTTTAAGGAGTAACTAGTAATCAGTAATCGGATTACTTTTTCAAAGTAACTATATAGTAACTAAGTTACTATTTTAAGGAGTAACTAGTAATCAGTAATCGGATTACTTTTTCAAAGTAATTGTATAGTAACTAAGTTACTATTTTAAGGAGTAACTAGTAATCAGTAATCGGGAGATACCTCACTCATATTTCAGAAAACCTTGGTTAATTTCTTAACCTTAAGATCTTGAGCTGTGGAGAGCTTTTTTTTCCTCCTCTGTTCGCGTGACAGGCCTCCAAATGAACCAAGTAACGTTTAAAGGAACTTGTAATCTAATTTAGTTACTTTTTAAGATCAAGTAATCAGTAAAGTAACTAAGTTACAATTTTAAGGAGTAACTAGTAATCAGTAATCGGATTACTTTTTCAAAGAAACTGTATAGTAACTAAGTTACTATTTTAAGGAGTAACTAGTAATCAGTAATCGGGAGATACCTCACTCATACATGCAGAGAGAATGCCGACTATGAAC
>NW_027648104.1:110000-122500 GCF_949987685.1 Ammodytes marinus
TGGGAGGAGCCAGGAGGTGATGAAGATGATGATGATGATGATGATGAAGGAGGCTTCAGTCTGAACAGAACAGACCGGGTCAACGGGACGATGCAGCAGCTCCCTAAGGGCTTTCTGGAGGACTTTCTGGACAGGTAAACAAACTGCTCTGAGATACTCTGATTCTAACTAGGCCCTCAGGTACTTATATTGGTCCTTCTAGATGGTTCTAGATGGTTCTAGATGGTTCTAGAGGGCCTCTCGGTTCCTTTTGGGTCTAAGCGTGTTATAGGAGGTTCTAGTTGACGATTTAGAAGTTGTAAAGGTCAGGGAGGAAGGAGGAGAAAATGATCCGCTATGTTGACATTAGTTTGGTTCCTTTTTGTGTTTTTATGATCTCTGTGATTTTATATTATATTAACATGTTGCTCAACGCCGCTTTAGGTAAAGTAGTTAAAGGTTGACTCAATGAAGCCCTATCCGTCCTCTATGTCCCTGTGTGTGTGTGTGTGTGTGTGTGTCTATGAGTGTGTGTGTGTCTGTCTGTCTGTCTGTCTGTCTGTCTGTCTGTCTGTCTGTCTGTCTGTCTGTCTATCTGTCTGTGTGTGTGAGTGTGTGTGTGTGTGTGTTTGTGTGTGTGAGGGCTTCTTGAAATACAGACAAATCATCAGTGTGTTCTATGTCCCCGCCCCTCTTTTTAGGTATCTCTCGTCTGATTGGCTGAAGGTGCTCGGCCCTCTCATTATGGGCGTCGGCTTTTTCATCTTCATCTGTGCGAACGCCGTCCTGCACGAAAACCGCGACAAGAAAACTAAAGTCATCAACATCCGAGACATCTACTCCACCGTCATAGACCTGCACCGCGCCAGAAGGACTGCTGCTAAGGCCCGCCCCCACAGACGCCCCGGGAGCCAATCGGAGAAGAGCCTGGTGAATTACAGCCAATCGATGAGTCTGGAGCTCAAAGGAAGGCCTTGTCCCGCCCACCTCACAGCCAGCGTGTTCAGCATCTACAGACAGCTGCCGGAGAGTCCTCGCAAAGACACGCACACAGACACACACACAGACACACACAAAGACACGCACAAAGACACGCACACAGACACGCACACAGACACACACACAGACACACACACAGACACACACACAGACACGCACACAGACACACACAAGGACACACACAAGGACACACACACAGACACGCACACAGACACGCACACAGACACACACACAGACACACACACAGACACACACACAGACACACACACAGACACGCACACAGACACACACAAAGACACGCACACAGACACACACACAGACACGCACACAGACACAGACACACACAAGGACACACACACAGACTCACACAAAGACACACTCACACTCTCCAGCCATCCTTTAAGCCAATCACTGGAGGACGCTGTTATGACCTCATTGCAGTCTGTGACATCACAAGCTCAGAGGCCCGAGAACCAATCGGGAGCCGAGTGACCCCGGAATTCCACTGGCTGCGCGTGCGTTGTCCTGCGGTTTTGCTCCGTGCTCCACGTCCGTCAAAACCCACCGGCTCCGTTTTCACACCAGCACGGCTGAACAGCTGGAGTCGCGAGACCGAGGAGTTCCCGCGGTAATAAAAGTGACGGGCGATCGCTCTTGATAATATGATTCTCCTATATGGTATTTACACAACATTATTGTTCCCATCCGAACGAGTAAAAGAACAGTGGACATGCTCGTATGTGTCTCTGTTTTGAGATTGTTACCTGCAGTGAACACCGAGTGTCTTATTTTGAAAATTAACCGGAGGTTTAATTGTTTTGTCGGCGCCTGTGTTCCTGTCTATCTCGATGTGTTCTGTGCTGAATTGATGCGCTGAGCTCCGGCATCCGGCAGAAATAGAAGCAGTGTGTATTTCACCGGAGAGCTGGAGCAGCAGCGGAGCAGAGAGACAGACAGACAGACAGACAGGAGCAGAGAGAGACAGACAGACAGACAGACAGACAGACAGACAGACAGACAGACAGACAGACAGACAGACAGGAGCAGAGACAGACAGACAGACAGACAGACAGGAGCAGAGAGAGAGAGAGAGAGACAGACAGACAGACAGACAGACAGACAGACAGACAGACAGACAGACAGACAGACAGACAGGAGCAGAGAGACGGTGCAGAGGAGCTAGTGGACGCTCACACACTGACTAAAGTAAAACCCTGACAGCTCTGCTGCCGTGCAGGAGCGGGGAAGGACCGGAGAGGCAGCCGGTGGAATTCAGCCTTGACTGTGTTCTGCGGGGTTCCACCAGAATGTGAACAGAATCTTTGGAAAATCTCGCTGGAGAAATGTGAATTCATATCAATGCTTTCCTGTGGTGACTTTCTGCCCTCTGAAGGCCTAGGCTCCGTAAACCTGTCTGTGAATCACCCTGCAGGGACCATGGACGGTTCTAGTTCTTTAGTCAGTGATTCTGGAGAACGTTTCGGATGTGATCGTATGTCGTTCGATGTGTAACATTTTGTTTTACTGTCAGTGAGACAGAGTATTAAAGCTGAGGTGGAGGATTTGGGGAGAAAATAGCAGTTGGGATAGAGATTCGAATCCAAATATCTCAACCGCTCCACTTGTTCTCTTTGGTCCCTCCCCTATGGTCCCTCCCTGACACGCTCTACACCAACAAAGTCGTGCCAAAGTGAATGGACAGTCCCAACAGAGCCTCGCTCTGATTGGTCAAAGTGTACAGCTCATGTTAACTTTGACCAATCAGAAATCACATACCCCAGCTTTAAAGACCTACAACTTCTGTAGAATGTATGGCTGAAGTATTCCTGTAAGGGTTAAATTAATCTACCAATCCCAGAGATGAATATGTGTTCATGTGTTAATGTGTTAATGTGTTAATGTGTTCATGTGTTCATGTGTTCATGTGTAACTGTCTGGTCTCATCAGCATGTAACTGTGAACTATGAACTATAAAATAACTTCCTGATATCAGGCTCAGTCCTCTTCACAGCAGACCCGGGTTAGAATCCAGTCTGTCTGTCCTCTTCACAGCAGACCCGGGTTAGAATCCAGCCCGGGTCGTTCTCTGCATGTCATTCCCCTCTCTGACACATTTCATCTCTGTCTCTACACACTGTCTAATAAAGCATGGGAAATGCCAAAATAAAAATACATCTTTATGAATAAAAGAATAGAACTTTCTATGATAGAATGGTTTCTGCCTTTGAACTTCACAACATGACATCACCAATGTAGTACATCTCCACACACACACGCACACACACACACACGCACACGCACACACACACACACACCAACCCGATCTCACGCCGAGGCGTGAGATACACACGCATGGACCGGCGTCTAACTCACGCGCCCTGCCTGACCAGGGCGTGTGAGTTACACGCGCACCTCCGTAGTCAAGATGGCGGTCGCTGTCGCGGCCGCCCGTAGTCAAAATGGCGGCCGCGGTTGTTTTTGTCTATATTATAACCTCTCCCTGTCCCCTTGCCCTAACCCTAACCACCGAGGGGGCTGCAGCTAGATAGTATTGAAATGCTGGGGGAACATGTGGTGCTATTCCTGGGACAACATGTCGGCCCCTGTTGGTGCTATTCCTCCGTTCATTTAGACTATTCCTCCATTCATTTAGACGGCGGGAGGTGCGCGTGTAACTCACACGCCCTGGTCAGGCAGGGCGCGTGAGTTAGACGCCGGTCCATGCGTGTGTATCTCACGCCTCGGCGTGATACCAGGTTGCACACACACACACGCACACACACACACACACACACACACACACACACACACAGGAGTCGGTATGAGAAAAAAAAATCTTTATTTTCACATATCACAGGAGTAACAGTTTATTATCACATTATGAACGTAAACAAATAAATTCACTTTTAAACCTTCAAACCAACAACGATCTAATAGTGGAGTCCAGTTCTCACCAGCAGAGGGCACTGTGCTGATCCAGTGTGTGTGTGTGTGTGTGTGTGTGTCTGTGTGTGTGTGTGTGTGTGTGTGTGTGTGTGTGTGTGTGTGTGTGTGTGTGTGTGTGTGTGTGTGTGTGTGTGTGTGTGTGTGTGTGTGTGTGTGTGTGTGTGTGTGTGTGTGTGTGTGTGTGTGTGTGTGTGTGTGTGTGTGTGTGTGTGTGTGAGAGAGACTGTCCATGTGTTCCAGTCCCCATCCTTCCCTGCTATTTAGTCTGGTAGAAACAGATTTAGTTTGTCCCAATACATGATGTCAGATGCAGCATGCTGAAAAATACCCAGATGTCCTACTACATCCGGTGGTGATTTTTAGTGTTGAAACCAGCAGCTTTATGGAGGTTCTGACCCACAATCCACTGCAGCAGAAGTTACATCACATGGACTGAGCCTCCCAGTGAAAACAACCAGCGATGAGACGGATATATAAGCAAGAGGCAAGATCAAGGAGCCATGTTAGGATGAAATAAATAAGTTAAAGTATGTCCCAGTTGTAGCATACTGCATGCTAACTAGATACTGTTTATGATCAGATGTAGTATGGAGGATAGAAAAAAAGAAAGAGTATGATATTTGGAACGCAGGGTAAGCCAATTAAATTCATGAGTTATGAATAAACTTACATTAAGGCACTGAATAATAAAATTAAAAAAATTATTCTCCTTGCGGCCGTATTACTGTGAAGCAAAGGATAAGGCTAACATAAGGCAAGGCAGGTTTATTTCTATAGCACAGTTCAGACACTCAAAGTGCTTTACAGGGGCATGAAATACATCAAGATTAAAATGCATCAAGTATAGAATACACACTAGAAAAAGCTAATGAAATATGGAACAGGACTTTAACCTATCGAGAGAAATAAAACATTTTAATAGAATGAACATGACAGGTTAAAAAGGGAAACAGAAAAGTCTTCAGGTTTGATTTAAAGGAGCTGAGAGTTGCAGCAGACCTCTGTCTGTCTGTCTGTCTGTCTGTCTGTCTGTCTGTCTGTCTGTCTGTCTGTCTGTCTGTCTGTCTGTCTGTCTCCTTGTTTAGTCCTAACTCTGGGGACTGTAAAACGTAGAGCTAGCATAGAATAGCATAGCATAGCATAGCATAGCATAGCATAGCATAGCATAGAGCTAGAAGATACAGATTGTCATGATAAACTAAAATGTATTAATATAAGTGAAAGCAGCTGTTTATGTTCGAGCTGCTTTAAAAGATTCCAGTTTCCCAGGAAGTGACGTTTCCCTGTCTGTCTGTCTGTCTGTGTGTGTGTGTGTGTGTCTGTCTGTCTGTCTGTCTGTGTGTCTGTCTGTCCTTCTGTCTGTCTGCCTGCCTGCCTGCCTGTCTCTCTCTCTCCTTTCTCTGTCTGTGTGTCTGTGTGTCTGTCTGTCTGTCTGTCTCTCTCTCTCCTTTTCTGTCTGTCTGTCTGTCTGTCTCTCTCTCTCTCTCTCTCCTTCTCTGTCTGTCTGTCTGTCTGTCTCTCTCCTTCTCTGTCCGTCTGTCTGTCTGTCTGTCTGTCTGTCTGTCTGTCTCTCTCCTTCTCTGTCTGTCTGTCTGTCTGGTCTGTCTGCCTGTCTCTTTCTGTCTGTCTGTCTGTCTGTCTGTCTGTCTGTCTGTCTGTCTGTCTGTCTGTCTGTCTGTCTGCCTGTCTCTTTCTGTCTGTCTGTCTGTCTGTCTGTCTGTCTGTCTGACGTTTCCCTGATAATTAATAGTTCATCATCACAGTTAGCTCCGCCTCCAGATGACCCTTCAAAATAAAAGTCTGTAAATATTCTTTAACAGTTCACTATATAACCACTTAACCTTTACTGTCTACTTAACCATCCATTGTGTATGCGAGGCTCGTCGGACCGTTTACACTGAAGTATACACAAGCAATAAAGAATAAAAAAAACTTCTGTGTCGTTTGAAAAGATGCAATGCATTGTGGGGCGGTTGAGTAGGAAAAGTAACCCATCGATCCATACACAAAATCTTCCCAGAAGTTAGTACTCATCCGGGCATTTCTCGCCTACACAAACTCGCACAACATACTCAAATTGACGTCAAAATTAGTATGAGTAGGACGTTATTTGACCAAAGCCATAGTGTGACCTCAACCTCATAGTGATGTGTGTGTGTGTGTGTGTGTGTGTGTGTGTGTGTGTGTGTGTGTGTGTGTGTGTGTGTGTGTGTGTGTGTGTGTGTGTGTGTGTGTGTGTGGTCAGCGGCGAGTCCATTTGATCAGCGTCTCCGGAGAGCGATAAAGGAAAATCAGTTTGGCGTAAAGCTCCTCCTCCAACTCCAGCTCACCTGTCTCCCTCACCTGGAACACAGACAGACAGGTAGAGGGTTAGACAGACAGACAGGTAGAGGGTTAGACAGACAGACAGGTAGAGGGTTAGACAGACAGACAGACAGACAGACAGACAGACAGACAGACAGGTAGAGGGTTAGACAGACAGACAGGTAGAGGGTAAGACAGACAGACAGACAGACAGACAGACAGACAGACAGACAGACAGACAGACAGACAGGCAGACAGACAGACAGAGGGTTAGACAGACAGACAGACAGACAGGTAGAGGGTTAGACAGACAGACAGACAGACAGGTAAAGGGTAGGTAAGACAGACAGACAGAGGGTTAGATAGACAGACAGGCAGGCAGACAGGTAGAGGGTTAGACAGACAGACAGACAGACAGGTAGAGGGTAAGACAGAGAGACAGACAGACAGAGGGTTAGATAGACAGACAGACAGACAGGCAGGCAGGCAGGCAGGCAGACAGACAACCATGTTTGTATGCACTTTTAAGTATGCACTTGTTATAAGCACATGTTAGTATGCACTTATTAGTACACACTTGTTAGTATGCACTTTAAGTATGTAATTGTTAGTATGCACTTTTAGTATGCACTCATAAGTACACACTTGTTAATATGTACGTATTAGTACACACTTATAAGTATGCACTTGTTAGTATGCACTTTAAGTATGTGATTGTTAGTATGCACTTTAAGTATGCACTCATAAGTACACACTTGTTAGTATGTACTTGTATTGTGCACTTATTAGTACACACTTATTAGTATGCACTTTTAGTATGTGATTGTTAGTATGCATTTTAAGTATGCACTTATAAGTACACACTTGTTAGTATGTACTTGTATTGTGCGCTTGTTAGTATACACTTATTAGTACACACTTGTTAGTACGCACTTTTAGTATGTGATTGTTAGTATGTACTTTTAGCATAGACGTCGATTTGGCTAAACAAGTGGGGGGGACAAACAGGCATTCTGGAGTGCATTTTCAAAAGTGGGGGGGACAATGAGGAAACATCTTTTTTTCTCTTTAGTGCAGGTAATGAACGGTTCTGAAAGACGGCATACCCGCTCACTAATGAATACAATGTATACAAAACACTGATGTCTGACACATTTGATGAAAAAAGCATTTTCAAAAAGCAGCGGACATATGAGCCACTAGCTGCTCCCCGTAGCCCAACCAAACATGACGTAAACAAAGGGAGCTTGGAAAGGTAGTTCCGACTGAGCACATCGAGCCGAAGCACGGCTGGACTGTCGCACAACAATATTACTCCGCCTCGGTCTCCATGGCAACCTAGCTAGTAGCATAGCCATGATCAGCTTCAATTATTTCTTGATAAACAACCAGTGACGTGCGGTGAGGTCAGTGAGTGGGTAGGCACTGAGTTCTGAAAGCCAGATTTCTCTAAACCTATATATTGTTAAATCAAAAACAATAAACAACAAACAGGCACGCACGGCCGATTTCAAATAAGTTCCTCCCTTTCTTTCTCTCTCTCACTCACTCACACACACAGACGGGACGTATATGAAATGTCACGACGGTGACTTCAGGTTTGCCCGTAGCCTACTGTAGTTTGGTCTAAAATGATTAAACATCGCATCCATCGACTTAACGGACCCGTCCCTCACACCGAGGGCCGAAAAAACGTAAGGCAACAAGTCAAACCTTCGCCGATTCAAACTACCGGTAGGCCTACTACTTCTATTCAACTTAAAAATAAAAGACAGCATTCATCATTATGTAGGACTACAGCATAACTGATGGCAACTCCACTCCATAAACTTTATCTTAATAGATAAAGTACCAGTAGCATATGCCCCATGGACCTGTCCAGCATCAGAATGTAACCATTTATCCACATTGCAGAGCTTAGGTTTGTCCGTCAGTAACAATGAAAACACAACTGCTCAATTGAATATAAAATGCAGAATGGATTGCACTCGGTATCAATTCATCCAACTTTATTATTAAATAAACCCCAAAAAAGTTTCTGACTCACCAATCTGACTCCCTGGCTGTAGAAATAAGCAAGACGATAGTAATCCAGTGACAGTCTGACTGACAGCACAGCTAGCTAGCATCCTTCCGTTCATGTAGGCTACCTGTCCGTTTGAAATGCTCGAACATTGTTTGTCCCTGTTGCTGCTGTACACCGTCCAAGGCTGGCGCAGGCCTTTCTCTTGCTATTCATTCTGTTCCTTTTTAAATTATAATCCAATATCCAACTCCAGTCTGAAATATTTGCGGGCACGGCAGCTGCAATGTTGACTTAAAAATCCGCGGGGGTAATGCGACGTGAATGAGCATAGCCAACGTAATGACGTTGGCCTAAGCTGCGTAAATGTCTAGTAATATCTCGATTTTAATTGGTCCATGTAATGTAAAGGCTTATGTGGCATACCATTTACGTAAAAAAGGCACAAAGAATTATGCTTATTTGCGTACATGTTAAATAATACAGAATCAAGTGCGCATGCGCGAAAACTTTTTTCTTGCCGTCCACAATGAATAGGCGCAAAGGCACTGATTCTTTGCCGTACACAATGAATGGGAAACAGCAAAGGCACAATATTTTTTTGGCGTAACTTACTAACTGCCACGTTTCGAATCAAAACGTCTACACTTTTTTAAAGTAATCGCGGATTACATGTAAAGATCGAAATAATTAACAGTAATAATACAAATATAAGTTTATTAAATAAAAAAAATATTTTATTTTATTTTATTTTTTTGCACACGGCGCCCTGACCGCACGTCACTGTAAACAACATCGTCAGTATCCATGTGCCGCGACACAAGCTGCTGTTAGTGTCCGCTACATTAACAGTCATTAGTGGGCATAGAGGATGGTAATCCCTACAGTTTACACTTCACAACGGGACACTTAAAACCACTCGCCGTTGTCTCTCTGCTGCTGATTGAAATGCATCAGTCTTCTCTGGTGTGCAAACTAGCGGAGACTTCGGAGCATGTTTTCTCTGGTGTGCAAACTAGTGTGTGTGCGTGTGAGAGAGAGAGAGAGAGAGAGAGAGAGAGAGAGAGAGAGAGAGAGAGAGAGAGAGAGAGAGAGAGAGACCTTAACGCTGTGTTTGAATACGGCTGGACGCACTCCATGTCCGGCTTAAAAAGTGGGGGGGACAAATTGAGTCTTGACGAAAAGTGGGGGGTACATGTACCCCCCATCCCCCCGTAATCGACGTCTATGACTTTTAGTATGCACTTTCTAATGTGTGCTGTGGGCGTGGTTTGTGTGTATTGTCTGTCTGTGTCTCTGTGTGTCTGTGTGTCTGTCTGTCTGTCTGTCTGTGTGTGTGTCTGTGTGTCTGTCTGTCTGTCTGTCTGTCTGTCTGTCTGTGTGTCTGTCTGTCTGTCTGTGTGTCTGTCTGTCTGTGTTCTCACCAGGAAGACGTCGGTGCAGAGCTTGAGGATGCGGTCGACACACGGCAGCTCCTCGAACATGATGGAGTGACTGATCCCGCTGAAGAACTCACGAACAAATTTCCCTATGACCAGAACCACAGACGCATACAGACCCATGATGCTGCAGGGGGACAGACAGGCAGGGAGGGGGACAGACAGGGAGGGAGGGGGACAGACAGGCAGGGAGGGGGACAGACAGGGAGGGAGGGAGGGGGACAGACAGGCAGGGAGGGAGGGAGGGGGACAGACAGGGAGGGAGGAGGACAGGGAGGGGGACAGGCAGGGAGGGAGAGAGACAGGCAGGGAGGGAGACAGGGAGGGAGACAGGGAGGGAGAGAGACAGGCAGGGAGGGAGACAGGGAGGGAGACAGGGAGGGAGAGAGACAGGCAGGGAGGGAGGGAGACAGGGAGGGAGGGAGGGAGGGAGACAGACAGGGAGGGAGACAGGGAGGGAGGGGGACAGGGAGGGAGACAGACAGGGAGGGGGACATACAGACAGGGAGGGAGGGAGACAGGGAGGGGGACATACAGACAGACAGGCAGGGAGGGAGACAGGGAGGGGGACAGACAGGCAGGGGGACAGACAGACAGGGAGGGGGACAGGCAGGGAGGGAGACAGGGAGGGGGACAGACAGGCAGGGGGACAGACATAAAGACAGACAGGTTAGAATAGAATAGACAAAGGTATTAATAAAAACAATGTAAAAATATCATTCTTTGCACTGATGGTCTGGTTTGCTGTTACATGTCGTGGGTTAGTGATATAACATGATCACGGTATGTCACGATACGATACGAGGACAGTCAGTCTTTAGTATTCTTAGAGTGTATGTTACAGCTGGGAATCGTCAATGACTTCTCCATACAATACTTATCACGATACATATCGTTATATACCACGATACGATACATCGTGAAATATCACGATACGGTTTATCGTGGTACATCATGATACGATATATCGTGATATAACATGATCCAGTATGTCACGGTATGTCACGATACCATATATCACGGTATATCACAGTATGTTGCGCTATTCCAAATACAAGTTGCCTTGTCATTCATAACAGCACAAGATATTGATCATTAAACGGACACATTAAGTCAAAACTATTTCATTCTAAACTTCCTTTAACACTGCTGCAGCTGCTCATCAACATAACACCTTCACTCTGCACTGACTGGACAGGACACACTGAACATGAAACACATCAGTGAGCTTTGTGTCTCTGAACAGATATAAATAAGGTTACGCCTACTACTACTGGCAGTGAATACAAGGAACAGAGATGTATGAAGACACAGTCAATCTTAAGTATTCTTATAAGCAAAATTAATCTAACTTCAATAGTCAGTATCCTAGAGGCTCAGTCCTCTTCACAGCAGACCCGGGTTAGAATCCAGCCCCGGGTCGTTCTCTGCATGTCATTCCCCTCTCTGTCTGTCTGTCTGTCTGTCTGTCTGTCTGTCTGTCTGTCTGTCTGTCTGTCTGTCTGTCTGTCTGTCTGTCTGTCCTCTTCACAGCAGACCCGGGTTAGAATTCAGCCCGGGTCGTTCTCTGCATGTCATTCTCCTCTCTGACACATTTCATCTCTGTCTCTACACACTGTCAATAAAGCCTTGAAAAGCCCCAAAAAATGAAAATATAGATTATTGAGCAGGAAATCGATACTGATATCGTGAAACCTAAATATCGTGATATATCGCCATATCGATTTTTTAACACAGCCCTAGTGTGTGTGTGCATGTGTGTGTGTGTGTGTGTGTGTGTGTGTGTGTAATAACACTGCAGTATTTACCCGTATCCTGCCAGAAAGCCCAGACTGGGAGGACTGACTTTATCACTGAACACAAACAGCTGAAGCCCCGCCTCCCGCCTATGACTCATCGGTGACACGCCCCCAACGGGCAGAATGCTGGAAGCCGGTTGGTCCACAATCCACCACTCCTGGATCTCTCTGCTCTGATTGGTCGATCGCTCCAGGGCCAAAAGGATGTCTTTGTAGCGCTCGTCTGATTGGAGGAGACAGACAGACAGACAGACAGACACACACACACACACATGTTTGTACGGCTATACTTGTGAGGACATTCATTGATATAATGCACTCACTCACTCACTCACTCACTCACTCACTCACTCACTCACTCACTCACTCACTCACTCACTCACTCACTCACTCACTCACTCACTCACACTCACTCACTCACTCACTCACTCACTCACTCACTCACTCACTCACTCACTCACTCACTCACTCACTCACTCACTCACTCACTCACTCACACTCACTCACTCACTCACTCACTCACTCACTCACTCACTCACTCACTCACTCACTCACTCACTCACTCACTCACTCACTCACTCACTCACCTGTGTACAGCTGGTCGATGGGTTTGGCGTTGGAGTCGCTTGGAGCGCGGAGGAAACATGGAAACACTTCCTGAATAACTCTGTGAACAGACAGAGACGAAGAGACTAGAATGAGATAGGTGAGACAGACAGACAGACAGACAGACAGACAGACAGACAGACAGACAGACAGACATACAGACACACAGACAGACAGACAGAGAGACAGAGAGAGAGACAGACAGACAGACAGAGAGACAGAGACGTACTGAGCCTAGAATGAGATAGGTGAGACAGACAGACAGACAGAGAGACAGACAGACAGACAGACAGACAGACAGACAGACAGACAGACAGACAGACAGACAGACAGACAGACAGACAGACAGACAGACAGACAGACAGACAGACAGAGACGTACTGAGACTAGAATGAGATAGGTGAG
>NW_027648104.1:130000-132500 GCF_949987685.1 Ammodytes marinus
ACACAGCCTAGGCTCTGTAAACTGGTGTGTAAACAAAGGGCCCAGTGTAGCTAACATAGCTAGTTTACAACTGTTGGCTTACAACAAAGTGGACATCATTACAAATGGATGGAGGGGTGAATCTGATTAAATAAGTTCAACTCTCTTTCAAAATATCAGGTATTTCATGGAAATTACATAATCCAATATGGCCGCCGCCATATGACGTCATAATATGGTAATTAGATGGGAAAATGTACTCCCCAGATAAACTTTAGGTCATTCTCAATATTTGTCTCATTTACACTTTGTCTCTATCTCAAACCACTTTCAATCCAGAGCCTTCTGAAATGTAAGTGTCAAAATCTAGTATTTAAAAAAATAAAACCCGGCGCCTAAAGGGTTAAAGATTTGTTAACTAGAGACAGGTAAAGATGTGTTAACAGACAGACAGACAGACAGACAGACAGACAGACAGACGGACGGACAGACGGACAGACAGACAGACAGACAGACAGACAGACAGACAGACAGACAGACAGACAGACAGACAGACAGACAGACAGACAGACAGACAGACAGACAGACAGACAGACAGACAGACAGGTGTGTTACCTCTCGGTGACTGTCGGCAGAATGAAGAACATCCAGAAGTGAATCCCAAACACCAGAATCACCTGGAAGACCAACTTCCCCAAAACGGTTTTCCTCAAATACAGAGCGCGATCTATCACCATGGTTCCTGATAGACAGACAGACAGACAGACAGACAGACAGGCAGACAGACAGGCAGACAGGCAGACAGGCAGACAGACAGACAGACAGACAGACAGACAGACAAGGCAGACAGACAGACAGACAGACAGACAGACAGACAGACAGACAGACAGACAGACAGGCATACAGACAGACAGACAGGCATACAGACAGACAGACAGACAGACAGACAGACAGACAGACAGACAGACAGACAGACAGACAGACAAACAGAGAGACAGAGAGACAAATAGGCAGACAGACAGACAGACAGACAGACAGGCATACAGACAGACAGACAGACAGACAGACAAGGCAGACAGACAGACAGACAGACAGACAGACAGACAGACAGACAGACAGACAGACAGACAGACAGACAGACAGACAGACAAGGCAGACAGACAGACAGACAGACAGACAGGCAGACAAACAGAGAGACAGAGAGACAGAGAGACAGATAGGCAGACAGACAGACAGACAGACAGACAAGGCAGACAGACAGACAGACAGACACGTAAACAAACATTAATCCACTAATAAAAGTCATTAGTTGGACACAATTTTATTGGTCAGAACATTTTCAAAAACTCAAGAAAAAACAAATCTTAAAGAAACAGAATGCAGCATCTAGGCAACTAACACAAAATGGTCGTATATACTTCAGCGTATTTCAATAAGAAACACAATCAGAGCATATGTAGAGGAGTATGTTGTGTCTTATGATAGTCCACACTATGACAGTACAGTAAATTATTAGTAAAAAGTCTTACTCGGGGGCTAAACAGGTAAAGCCCCATCTCACTGGGCTGCGACAGTGTGCGACAAGTTGGAGACACAATATTTGCGAGAAAATATGCAAATTAGCGACAACTTTATCTTGCAGTCTCACTGAGTTGGTTCCTCACGACACGTTTGCAAATGTCCTGGCCAACACTTGCCGGGAGCATTTATGTCTCGAGAACGTCTGGCGAGCGTCGCACGAACGGAATGGCAGTCTCATTTTTGTCTCAAATCAGTCGCAAATTAGTTTCATATGTCGCCAAACCGTCGCAAAGTTGTCTCACACTTTCCGACTCGCGGAAACTAAATTGTGAAGGGTTTGCAACGCGTTTGAGACACATGCGACCACTCTGAGAATATTTTGAGACTAGATTTGTCGCACACTTTTTTTGAACATGTTCAAAATTCAAGCGATAGGACTGCGCAGCTCTGCGACTCACGAGAGGAAACTGAGACCTCCGCGAACGTTTAGAGACAGTTTAGAGACTCCCTCTGAATACAGTCTCCAACTTGTCGCAAACAGTCGCAGCCCAGTGAGATATGGGCTTAAACATACAGAACAGACAGACAGACAGACAGACAGACAGACAGACAGACAGACAGACAGACAGACAGACAGACAGAACAGACAGACAGACAGACAGACAGACAGACAGACAGACAGATAGGTAAACGCACCAAACTGGATCAGAACCATGACCAGAAATGCTTCAGGAACTTGATCCTCAGAGAGAGAGGAAGTGATGTCAGCGGCCGCAGAGTGTTTCTGTTAAAATAAAATACCAGAAAGAGATTTACCAAAATAAAAGATTTTAAACCAGAATCCACACACACACACACACACACACACACACACACACACACACACACACACACACACACACACACACACACACACACACACACACACACACACACACACACACACACACACACACACACACACACACACACACACACACACACACACACACACACACAC
>NW_027648104.1:140000-142500 GCF_949987685.1 Ammodytes marinus
GTCAGTCTGGGCCGCCATCTTTGTTTGGCTCTCGCTGCAATGCATTCTGGGCAATGCTCCACCTCTGCTTCTTTTTCATGTGTTTCAGGGCTCACTCCCTCTTCTTCTTCTGCTTCACTTCCTGTCTGTGCGTATCCCTGCCCCTCGGCCTCATGGGAAGTGTAGTCCAGGTCCTGGTTAGAACACGACCCTGAACCATGGACATATAAAGAAATGGGCTGTGTTAAAAAAGCCATACTTACATCCTCCCTCCTACATACTCAACATGTATATACACCATGCAGACAGCACTTAACAATCACGTCAAAATTAGTATGAGTAGGACGTTAGTAGGGCCTTCCAAACACAGCCATAGACACCGGATTAAAACATGGTTACTGGGAGGAGGAACCAGAGACCTCATGGTTACTGGGAGGAGGAACCAGAGACCTCATGGTTACTGGGAGGAACCAGAGACCTCATGGTTACTGGGAGGAGGAACCAGAGACCTCATGGTTACTGGGAGGAACCAGAGACCTCATGGTTACTGGGAGGAGGAACCAGAGACCTCATGGTTACTGGTTGGACCCCTAGTTGTAGTTCTTTAGGCCTGTCTGTAGTCCTACCTGCTTGCCCCTCGGCATCATGGGTAGTGTAGTTCAGGCCTGAGTCTCGAGATCCTTTCAGCATCTGCTCCTGGTAGTAAAGATGGATGGCCTCTCTGGTGGGAACGCGACCCTGAACAGAGACAGACAAACCGTCACCACCATCCGCCATTTTAGTTGAAGTTATTGTTTACTAGGGTTGGGAAGTATGGTCAAAATCCTGGTATCTGGCAATGGTATACATCATAATATAGTATTTTTTTTTCTGTAAATTCAATTAATTAAAGGATTAAAAGAACCATACTATTTGATTATTTTCTGCTTTTATTTGAAACATGAATTTCCATAGGAACGAGAAACTGCTGATCACAAAATAATTTTATATTTAGAGTTTAAATCAAAACAATAAAAGACTTGATATTTCCTGCAGGATTCGTTAATCTTTCATTTAAAAAAAATTGTTAAAAAAAACACTGCATGTGTCTGGTAATAATTTAACTCCAGCTTCAACAGAAAGGGTTACAACCATCCTCCATCTTAGTTGTAGTTCCCGTGGGCTTTCTGTAGTCCTACCTGCTTGGCCTGCTGTGTTAGCATGCAGCGCTCGATGCGTAGCACGGTGGAGATGTCGACGTGCTCCTGACACAGACCGCTGAGCCAGGCAGTGAGCGAGTCCAACAGGGCGGACAGTAGGACCCAGCAGAACCGAGACGTGTTGGAGATCCGCCGCAGAACCGTGTCTGAAATACACAACAGTGATGTCATAATGTACAAAGCACGAGGACAATGATCTCTTCATTGGTATATGGTTAAAAAAATATATATTGATACGTATTTATACTTAGATTTTGATTAACCTTAACCCTGAAACATACTTTTTTCCAAATCAATTGAATTCTTAGAACACAGCATGCTGATGAGCCGATTGCTCATCTATTGACGTGTAGACAGTTGTTGCTATGGATGTATAGGTTGTTGCTATGGTAATGTTAATGGATAGATCTCCTACCTGGCCCCTCCTCTCCCTCCTCTTCCTCCTCTTCCTCCGTCACCTCGATTCCTGCTGAAAATGAAAAGTCGTTTTAAGCCTTTAACTAATTGAATTTACACAAAATAGAGCCTGTGTAAATGACTTATATCATGATAAAAGTCACAGTCAGAAGTTAAGCCGATATGCAGACGACACTCTAGTCTACATTACTGTCATAATCATGTATTTATAAATCTTGTCTTCATTCCTACCGAATAATACTTTGGAGTGTGAGAATAACACATTTCAATCAGTGAAAAGATACATTTTATAGTATGCCATGAGTGACTGAAATTCTTTGAAAGAGTCTCCCCCAAAATAGTTTAAAAAAAGACAAAAAAAAGTAAAAAAAAAATGAAACATAAAAAACATTCAAAAATGACAAATAAAATGACAAATACATCAAAAATAAACATGAAAAACATTCTTTAAAACCACCTCACCTTTCCTCTTCTCCTCCCTCCTGCTCTTTCTCTCGGCGGAGTTTTTCTTCTGGTTGCTTCGAGCTCTCATGGCTGTTCTGGAGTCAGTGATCCAGGCGTGGTACACAAACTGAGACACACATTTACATTTTCATATTTATTATCATATTCCACCCAAGATCTTTCTATTTGTGTCAGTATTTTGGTTCATTTTGTAAAAAAAAAAAGGAAAAAAAAACTGTAAAGAATATCGGTTTGTTGAAATCTCAAATAAAGAGGTAAACATTAAACACACAGTTTGAGTTCCATATCTGGTTGAATTAGTTTTAGGAACAAACTGATTTTTGCCCTCAGACTGACCTGGAAAGCCTGTGTGTGTGTGTGTGTGTGTGTGTGTGTGTGTGTGTGTGTGTGTGTGTGTGTGTGTGTGTGTGTGTGTGTGCGTGTGTGTGTGTGTGTCTGAA
>NW_027648104.1:145000-150000 GCF_949987685.1 Ammodytes marinus
AGTTCTGAAGGTCCAGGACCACATACAGGAAGTAGCTGGACCTGAATGTGAAGAAAACATTGAAAATAAGTTCACACACACACACACACACACACACACACACACACACACACACATACCTGAAGACCCTCCTCTGCAGCAGTAGGAAGCAGAAACACACTCCGTCCCAGATGATGCCCGCCTCGTCGCTGGGCAACTCACACTGTTTACTGTTCTGCTGCTCCGCTACAATCACACACACATTAGTCAGACAGACAGACAGACAGACAGACGGACAGGCAGACAGACAGACAGACAGACAGACGGACGGACGGACGGACGGACGGACGGACGGACGGACGGACGGACGGACGGACGGACGGACGGACGGACGGACGGACGGACGGACGGACAGACAGACAGACAGACAGACAGACAGACAGACAGACAGACAGACAGACAGACAGACAGACAGACAGACAGACGGACGAACAGACATGTTCCTTACGTTTGCTGTATCCTTTGATGGTGCAGGCCAGACTGAAGAGCTGGATGAGCCAACAGTGATTCAACACCAACGACTTAATGAACCCACAGGCCAGAATCTACACACACACACACACACACACACATTAGGTTGATATGAAGGAACGATCGATCGCTTTGATTGCGAGAAAAGCGCTATGTAAATCGATAGATAGACAGACAGACAGACAGACAGACAGACAGACAGACAGACAGACAGACAGACAGACAGACAGACAGACAGACAGATAGATAGATAGATAGATAGATAGATAGATAGATAGATAGATAGATAGATAGATAGATAGATAGATAGATAGATAGATAGATAGATAGATAGATAGATAGATAGATGGATCATCTTACCGACAGTATATTCTTCATGGTGATGACGAAGACATTGTAGCCAATCAGACAGTCCCAGTAGAGCAGGATGGAGCTGATTGGCTTAAGCAGCAAGTCTCCGCCCACAAGCAGGAAGTAGAAACAGGCCACCAGGTAACCCATGCAGAAGATACTGATCCTGGAACAGAGAAATATTAAAGCCACTACGAGTAACTTTGTCCGTTGGTGGCCCCTTTGGACAAAAGCGGTAGTATTTTTATGACGACAGCTGTCGTGAAGCTGTTTTCTAGCTCGTGCCGGGCGTGCGAGATTCAAATGATCAGGAAGCAATATAGTGCATGTCCGTGTGTTGAAAGTGTGAGGGCACCGGACTCTTTTCGGCTCCGTGAGAGTGGTTAGTGACACAGCATCAACTAATGCCAGTCAGTGCCACACACACCTGATTGCAATGAGTTGATGCAGTGTCACCTCTCACGGAGCTGAAAGATTACGTGTCCTCACAGAAAGCGAATGAATGAGAGACGGCAGTTAGTATGGATCACGATGAGGTAATGTGTTTATGTTGTTGTAAATAATGACTATTTCAGATGAATAATGGTCATCTGATGATGCTGGTGAGGCAAAGTAAACTTTGTGTTAGTACGCTACCGCTCATTCATTTAGGAGTAAACACTGCAGTCTAGTTCGCTCCCGTGAAATTGTGTATACGTTGCTTAGCAATGCCCTCCCGCCCTCTACTTCATTGCATTCTCTTTTTTTTCTTTGATGGTTCAGCCCCGTTATCAGTCATTATGACGACAAACAACTGTCTCAAACAAGGCTCCCGCTCCCCTTCCCTCACCTGGAGGGATAGGCTTCTCAAATCGCGTTGCTGCGCCACACTGAAATCTGCGACCAATACGGATATGTGACCATAGAGCATGCATGCGCGAACTGAAAATCGGACTGGGTGTGCGACCAGACCAAACGCAGTAATAAAAACTATATAAAAACGTCTTTCTTTGCACTGATGGTCTCGTTTGCTGTTAAAGGTAATTTATGATTATCAGAGGAAACATGAGGCTGTTTAAAAGATATTTAAATGTTACTCGTAGCTGCTTTAATGTTTGCTGATAGTTTTAAAGATGTAGTCAGTGATTCCGGAGAACGCTTGTTGTCTAAATCACTTTTTGTCAAAATCAGTGAATATCTCCTAATGATCCACTACCTGTACCTGTCTGTCAAACTGACCTGGTCGTCCCGGTGATGAAGATGACGGTGAGAACGAACCAGAACATGTAGCTGAAGATAATCACCTTCATCATGTCGAGGTAAGACCTGAAACGAGAGAGACACACACAGACAGACAGGTAAACAGACACACACACATACATACACAGAGATACAGCAGTCTTTAGTGAGGGGCTGGTGCATTCAGTTTCTTTAATCAGGTACACAGACAGACAGACAGACAGACAAGTAAACAGACAGACAGACAGACAGACAGACAGACAGACAGACAGACAGACAGACAGACAGACAGACAGACAGACAGTTAACAGCTTGTGTATTGTACCTGCACATCATGAAGTCTGGTACAGTGTGTATTGCAGTGGTTGGATGGCTGGTTGCGTCCTGTCTGTCTGCCTGTCCGTCTGCCTGTCTGTCTGCCTGTCTGTCTGCCTGCCTGTCTAGCTCTCCGTTCTCTCCGGCCAGACTCTGCACCGATGGCAGAACTTCTTCCTCAAAAACCTGCAGCTGCAGCGAGGCGCCGAGGAGCAGCAGGAAGTCATCTGGAGCGGAAATAAATATAAAGTCAAGAAAGACATCGTCAAAAAAACTACTTTAAGAAACTTTCAAAAAAATCACACTTTGAGAGAAGAGAAAAGAAAATGTCCCAAAAGTAAAAAAAAATTTTTTTTTTTACAAGTCGAAAAAAGAACCAATAAAAAAAAGTATGCTTAGAGTAAGGGGTTAGGATGTTGAAGATGCCTGAAGTATGCTTAGAGTAAGGGGTTAGGATGTTGAAGATGCCTGTGGACTTACAGAGGAGGAAGACGGATTTAGAGTAACAGGGTTAGAATGATGTAAAAAACAGCAGAAAGGTAATGACATTATGGTTAGGGTTAAGGTTGATAACGGCGTTAACGTGCTGCGTTAACGCCGGACTCTTATCGGCGATAAAAAAAATATCGCCGTTAATCTCTTGTTCCTCTTATTTTAGCGCGGATGTATACCTGGCCGAATTGCACTGTAGTGCACGAGTCAGAACGAGTCCGACTTCGCACCTGTGTAGCCTACCACATCAAACGTAACGTGCTGACATGGATGCAGCTAGGAAGCCGCCGGGTTTGCTTCAGGGAAAATGTATTTTTAAGAAGCTTCCCAATGGAAACCTCGACAAGACCAAGGTTGTTTGCACCTTGTGCAATGCGAAATTGGTTTACTGTAGGAGTTCTAACAGTCTGTGCTCTCGGAAGCGGCCGGGGCATGCGTGTGTGCAATGGGAGAGCTTTGTGTGGAGAGAAAAAAAAGAGGCAAGGGAAATCGCCAAAGCCAATGCATAGGCTCGACTCATTAAAGGTTGAAAATCACTGAATTACACAACATGTAGGCTAGCCTATGGCTTAAGGCTATGGAAATCATTATGGAAACAATATTTTTTTTTAATCAGTGATAGCTCAGCTGATCTCGTTGCTATAGAGACCACGTCCGTCCGCTTTGTTTGACAACTGACAGAGCTGCCAAGTCTCACCCTTTTGGCCGTGAGACACACTCATATCAACCAGCTCACACTCTCACACGCTAGCCTACAACTCAAATTTCTCACGCGGAGAAGTTAATCCCCAAAATAACGATTGTTTTGCGGGACTTTTATTTTGACAGTCTTATATTGAAAAGCTAACGGACATGAGTTCCGTGACATCCTCTTTCTGCACGCAAGTTAACTTGATGCATTAGGTGTGCACCTGCACAGGAGATGAGCCCCTGGTCTGATGCGCCACCTGGCTTGAGAAACACGTTCTCAAAGACTTACTTTGAGTCATTATTTAGGAGCACACACATGTTATGAATGAATTCAAATGAGACATTTTAATCTAGATTCATCTAGATTCATTCCAAAATTAATCTAGATTAATCTAGATTAAAAAAATTAATCTATGCCCACCTCTAATATATATACAGTATCTCACAAAAGTGAGTACACCCCTCACATTTCTTCACATTTTTCTTTATATCTTTCCATGGGACAACACTGAATAAATGACACTTTGATACAATGTAAAGTAGTCAGTGTACTGCTTGTATAACAGTGTAAATTTACTGTCCCCTCAAAATAACTCGACACACAGACATTAATGTCTAAACTGCTGGCAACAAAAGTGAGTACACCCCTTAGAAAAAATTTACAAATTGGGCCCAAAGTGTAAATATTTTGTGTGGCCACCATTATTTTCCAGCACTGCCTTAACCCTCTTGGGCATGTAGTTCACTAGAGCTTCACAGGTTGCAACTGGAACCCTCTTCCACCCATTTATGACAGCATCACAGAGCTGGTGGATATTAAAGACCTTGCGCTCCTCCAGCTTCCGTTTGAGGATGCCCCAAAGATGCTCAATAGGGTTTAGGTTTGGAGACAGGCTTGGCCAGGCCATAACCTTTACCCTCAGCTTTTTTAGCAAGCCACTGGTCGTCTTGGAGGTGTGTTTGGGGTCGTTATCATGTTGCAATACCACCCTGCGGCCCAGTTTACGAAGGTTGAGTGCACGTGGTCAGCGTCGTACACAGAGGTTGGCTTTGGAAAATAGACATATGAGTGCTGCCAGCATTGCTGCAGGGCTTGAAGGGGTGGGAGGTCAACCTGTCAGTGCTCAGACCATACGCCGCACTCTGCATCATACTGGTCTGCATGGCTGTCATCCCAGAAGGAAGCCTATTCTAAAGATGATGCACAAGAAACCCCACAAAAAGTTTGCTGAAGACAAACAGACTACGGACATGGATTACTGCAACCATGTCCTGTGGTCTGATGAGACCAAAATACATTTATTTGGTTCAGATGGTGTTAAGAGTGTGGAGCGGCAACCAGGTGAGGAGTACAAAGACAAGTGTGTCTTGCCTAGAGTCAAGCATGGTGGTTGGAGTGTCATGGTCTGGGGCTGCATGAGTGC
>NW_027648104.1:157500-160000 GCF_949987685.1 Ammodytes marinus
GCCTGGTCCTACCAGACCATCGTACTTCATTTAGCCTGGTCCTACCAGACCATCGTACTTCATTTAGCCTGGTCCTACCAGACCATCGTACTTCATTTAGCCTGGTCCTACCAGACCATCGTACTTCATTTAGCCTGGTCCTACCAGACCATCGTACTTCATTTAGCCTGGTCCTACCAGACCATCGTACTTCATTTCATTTGTACAGAAGGTCTGGAATCGCTGACAAATGTTAACTCACTTAAAGGCGGGTGTCTGTTGAAGTTTAAAACTATTGGATCTGCCCAGTGCCACTCTGGATCTGCCAACCAACCATGTCATGCGCCGGCTTCTGAGCCACTCCTTCTGTTCGCTGATTGGACCGGTAGAAATCTGTCCGGAGAAAACCTAAGAATATACTGCGGACCCAGACTGACTACTGAAGGGAAATGAAAATTGAGTGGAAGTAGGAAGGCGGGCGGTGCCAGGCTAGCGCCCCAGTGTTGTGTACTAGTAAATTGTGCCCTACCCAAGATGGCTGCCACTCAGATGTATCAAGTAAGAAACAATAGCAGCCAATGAGGAAACTACTGTTACTTATTGGTGAGACAGACAGACAGACAGACAGACAGACAGACAGACAGACAGACAGACAGACAGACAGACAGACAGACAGACAGAAAGACAGACAACAGTGTGTTTACCTGTTATATGGTCAGACGGGGTTTCCCTGTCAAACACACAGGGGTACTCCTCTTCTTCATCTTCCTCCAACTCTTCCTCGTGTATCCACGGCTCCTCCTCTTTCTCTCTTTCTTTCTGTTTCTCTCTCTCCTCCCTCTCTATCTCTTTCTTCTCTTTCTCCTCCTTTTCTCTCTCCTCCCTCTCTCTCTCTTTCTTCTCTTTCTCCTCCCTCTCTCTTTCCTCCCTCTCTCTCTCTTCTTTCTCTCTCTCCTCTCTCTCTCTCTCTTTCTTCTCTTCCTCCAGATGTGTAGTTCCACCCAGAGTTACGTCCAGTAGGCTGCCTTCAGAATGGACCAACCTGTACACACACACACACACACACACACACACACACACACACACACACACACACACACACACACACACACACACACACACACACACACACACACACACACACACACACACACACACACACACACACACACACACACACACAGCATATTTAAAGTTAACAGGGAAGTAATTTTATTTTTTTTACCACAATGTTTTTCTGTTTTCTGTATATTTTTTTACAATGTTTCTTTGTGTGTGTGTGTGTGTGTGCGTGTGTGTGTGTGTGTGTGTGTGTGTGTGTGTGTGTGTGTGTGTGTGTGTGTGTGTGTGTGTGTGTGTGTGTGTGTGTGTGTGTGTTACCTGGTGATGGTGCTGTTGTGTGTGTCCACCACTGTCTTCAGATCCGTCAGTTGGAGAAACGGCTCGTGGAAATAATGAAGGTGAACGATGCACATCTGTAGAAGGAACGTTAAAGCAATATTAAAGGGTCAGTGTGTAGTTTCAGAGGAGGGGGTTTGTTTACATTCACAGAGCCTGCAGTTAGTTTACTAAACATATTTCCTCTACATGTAATTCTTAGGATTGAAATCTAATTATTTTGAGGAACCTGGAACCAAACGTAAAACTAGAATATGTTTGTAAACCAAACTGTGGGCCCTGCTGCTGTAAACAACAACAGTGAAACAGTAACTTTTCAGGAAGCTTTCTAACTTCAAACAGTGTTCCAGGGATCACATTTTCCTGTGAGGAAAGTTTGTTTTTTCAGTTATGAGAATAAACCTTAGAAAATGTTTCAGCTGTCAAATGTGACAGCTCCTGGCACCTCCTGATTGGCAGGCGTTGCTTTTGCTTTTGCTTTGCTGAGTTAGTTAGTTAGTTAGTTAGTTAGTTAGTTAGTTAGTTAGTTAGTTAGTTAGTTAGTTAGTTAGTTAGTTAGTTAGTTAGTTAGTTAGTTTTGCTTTGCACATACATTCCACTCTTCACTCACAGACACAGCACTCATTACTGATTACTGACATTCACGCACCACTCAGTAGCTTACTTTAAACTTGGTTTAAATACATTATTATTTGGTTAAACTCATTCTCTTGTGTGGTTTCCTCATTGTCCTTCCCTTGAGCCGGGATGTGACACTTCTCTGACACACCCAAAGTTACACACTGCACCTTTAATAATCATGATAATGAACTTGATGATGTCACAGTGATGTCATAAGGTTCCTACCAATAGGAATGAAGCAGGAATGAAGATCTTAGTGAAGAGAACCGGAACAGAGAACTTCTCCAGACCAACGTCCTCCAGTCTGGAACACAACAGACAGAATGGAGCTGTTTACAGACAGACAGACAGGTTTACAGAGCCTAGGCAGACAGACAGACAGGTTTACAGAGCCTAGGCAGACAGACAGACAGACAGACAGACAGACAGGTTTACAGAGCCTAGGCAGACAGACAGACAGACAGACAGACAGACAGACAGACAGACAGACAGACAGACAGGT
>NW_027648104.1:197500-202500 GCF_949987685.1 Ammodytes marinus
TGATTTTATAAAACGGATTTTAGCCGATCATATAATTATTATTATTTTAGCCGTGTTCCTTTGTTTTTCATCTCAAACAGACTCTACTTATGACATCTATTGCAGCATGTCCGTCCTGGGAGAGGGATCCCTTACTCTGTCGACTCTCCCTGAGATTTCTAAAAAAAATGTAATCCCGTTAAAGGGTTTTTTACTGGGAGTTTTTTCTCAGCCGAGCTAAGGGTGTAAGGGCAGGGTGTCATATTGTATCTTTTGCCTCATTTCCACCGAGTAGAGCGGGTCGGATCGGAGCGGTTCGGTCCGGGTAGTTTGGCTTTTCATTTGTAAAAAGTTGGGTAGGGTACGGTTTAAGCGCACCTAACCGCTCTGAGCCGCTCCAGATCTCAGTACTCCTCCGTAGGGGTACTGGCCGCCTGAAAGGGTGCCGAAAATGTGGAGCTACACACTGCCGTCATTTGATTGGTTGGTCGAAAGAATCATTTCCGCCATGTGTATTCATCTCGGCAAGAGTGAAAAGAGTCTGTGTTGTGTGAGCACAGCACTGTTTATTGTTTGGTGTTTTTCCTCGTCGTTAATAATCAGTTGGTTTAGTTACGTGTCCCACTGCTACGTAGCTGCCGCAGCCAGCACTGTTTGCTCACTGAGTTGCACCGAGCCGTCTCTGTGTTTACGCCATAGCCTAGATAGTTTTAGGCTAAATACACGCTCACAACACTGGGGGAATAAATAAATAAAGCGGCTGGTTTGACCAAGCAAAAACGAGAGACCGCTGGCTTGACCACAGTTGGTCGAAATAATCATTTCCGCCGTGTGTAGTCACCTCGGCTAGAGTGAAGAGAGTCTTGTGTTTTGGCGAAAATGTGAGCGCGGCACTGTTTATTGTGTGGTGTTTTTCCTCGTCATTAAATGAATCAGTTGGTTACACTGTGTCCCACTGCTACGATGTCACGTAGCTGCCGCAGCCAGCGCTGTTCGCTCACTGTCTCTATCAGTTGCACCGAGCCGTCTCTGTGCTCACAACAACACGGGGGGAATAAATAAAGAAGCGGCTGGTTTGACCAAGCAAAAACGAAAGACCGCTGGCTTGACCACAGTTGTTTCACAACCCTATAGTTTGACCCATATTCTGGCGGCGGATATCGCAGTCCAGCCTAAACCCCGCCCCACCAGTAAGGGTTGGGTCATAAACCCCGCCCTACCAGTAAGGGTAGGGTCATAAACCCCGCCCTACCAGTAAAGGTAGGGTCGGCGGTGGAAACAACACCGAAAATCTTAAAAGTGAGCTGTCCCGCTCTGAGCCGCTCCGATCCGACCCGCTCTACTCGGTGGAAATGAGGCATATGTGTATGAAATGTAAAGACCACTGAGGAGAATGTCTATTTGGGCTATACAAATAAAACTGATTTGATTTCACAAACCGTTTATTTCTTGTTTCAAGGCTTGTTTCAAGGTGTGTGTGTGTGTGTGTGTGTGTGTGTGTGTGTGTATGTGTGTGTGTGTGTGTGTGTGTGTGTGTGTGTGTGTGTGTGTGTAGGTGTGTGTGTGTGTGTGTGTGTGGGTGTAGGTGTGTGTGTGTGTGTGTGTGTGTGGGTGTAGGTGTGAATGTGTGTGTGTGTGTGGGTGTACGTGTGTGTGTGTGTGTGTCAATCTTTGAGTAAAAATAATATTTTACTAATCTTGACTTGGCCTAACACAGACATTCTCCTAATACCTCACATTCACACACACACACACACACACACACACACACACACACACACACACACACACACACACACACACACACACACACACACACACACACACACACACACACACACACACACACACACACACATTCTCCTGATACCTTACATTCAGAACGCATTGCCCAGATAAACATTCCTCCAAATGGTTCATATGGCAACCTTCAGGTCCAGGAATCACCCATAGGGGAAAGGCATCACACACACACACACACACACACACACACACACACACACACGCGCGCGCACAGACACACACACACACACACACATACACACATACACACACACACAAAGACACATACATACACACACACACGCACATATGTCATTCAAAAAGAGAGAATTCAATCCGTCACTCAGTTCTCATCGATCGGGAAATCCCTGCAGACATTCGTGTGTTTTAAATAATCGTCCCTTTGTCCCTTTACATCCAGATCTTCACAGTCTATTGAAGTACAGAAGGAGCAATACACACACATACCTCACTTTATCTACATATGCTGCCTTTAACTGCCTCTTAAAGGAATACTTCACCCATACGGAACCAGCGTTCTATCATTATAAAACAACTATTATAATATAATGAATGAGGTTTTTCTTCCCTCAGTCTTCCCTTGGCCCAGCTGTCCTGTTAATCCTAACCCTTACTGTGATGTCACAAGAAGGAAACTGTAGGGTTAGACAGTGAGACCATAAAACACTCTTTCTGCCTTTTCTCAGGCTAAGATGATCCGATTTCAATTTTTTTTTGCACATTTATACCAAATAGGATCTCAGAGTTCAATACACCTTCATGTTCCAACCGGTGAAGTAGGTCTTTAAATGTATTTATTATGTATTATGACATGGCCAATACAGTACAGTGATATATATATATTTGGTTTGTTTGGTTTGCTATCTATCCATCTATCTATCTATCTATCTATCTATCTATCTATCTATCTATCTATCTATCTATCTATCTATCTATCTATCTATCTATCTATCTATCTATCTATCTATCTATCTATTAGACTATGTCTAATAATAGTTGTTATTCAGTCATAGTTTATACGTATTTGTTTAACCTTCAGTGAGAGTGAAGGAGAACAAACATAAGAATGTCCTTATACATTTCAGCTGTTTTACTGAAACATATGTGTGTTGAGCTTCCATAACATGTCTTCTTTCATACTAGTTTATAGTTGAATTATATATAGTTTTTTCTTTTTTTCTCTGTTATTTATTTGTTGTGTTAGGTTTGCCATGTATCGGTTGGTTTAACCTTGTAAATTAAAACAAAAAATAAAATAAAAATCTAGCCGACTATCTAATAATAGCTGTTGTTTAATAGGCTAATAGTGTATTAATATTTATTTCTTTTAACCTTCAGTGAGAGTGAAGGAGAACAAACAAAGTGAGAATGTCCTCGTACATTTCAGCTGTTTTACTGAAACATATCAATGAAAACAACATGGGCTATGAAACCATCTTGAATCTAATAATATATAAATCTAATGTTTGGTCTGTTTATTTATTATTGGTTTCTAGTTTAAATTATTTTATCTTCGTTATTTATTTGTTTTGTTAGGTTGTTAGGTTGTTAGGTTGTCATATATTTTTATTATTATTCTTTCGGACAATTACACACAATACACAATTTTCTCTTTGACATATTCATACACATTTCTTTGTGTTATGGTATATCAGTTTGATTAAGCTTAACAATGCTAATTCATAGGCTATATTTGTTTTCTTAAAATCTAGCCTACACTCTGATAATAGTTGTTGTTCAGTATAGGCTAATAGTTGATGAATTTGAAAATGAAATGAAAAGTTAGTTTTGTACCTGTAGTGAGCGCGAGGGGCAGAGCTACCCTGAAGACCAAACCGACCGCGAGCTCTGAAGACATCCTGAACCCGCAAAGCTCCAGCGCTCCAGCAGACCAGCGGTGTGTCAGAGCGAAGTCTGGCCCAAAGAGGAGCCTCGAGTCCGGCTACGAGCGGCGACACACCCCACTGCCATGCCCCGGTCCTCTGGAGCTCACAGCGACAGACAGAGAGTCAGGCGGGCTGATGCAGCGTCTCACTGCCAGTAAAAGACCGACCACATCTGGAATGAGTTGCGTCTCTGTGTGTGTGTGTGTGTGTGTGTGTGTGTGTGTGTGTGTGTGTGTGTGTGTGTGTGTGTGAAGGCGTGAGTCTTATCTGTAGAAGTTTAGAGGGTCCATGGACAAACTAAACAGAAGTAAACTAATAGCCCAGATCCCGTAAACATGTTCAAACGGTCCAGTCCACATGTGTCCGTTTGTCTCTGTCGCTGGAGCTTTTGGAAGTGAGAACTTTCTTTTCTTCTCTTCACTCTGAAAAACACACGGAGCTGGTTAGCCCCGCCCACCGCCGGCTGCCTGGGCCAATCAGGAGGCAGGAGGAGTCTGTCAATCTCACCACACTGACAGAGAGACAGGCAGACAGACAGACAGAGAGAGAGAGAGATAGAGAGAGAGAGAGAGAGAGAGAGAGAGAGAGAGAGACAGAGAGAGAGAGATAGAGAGACAGACGGACAGACAGGCAGGCAGACAGACAGACAGACAGACAGAGAGAGAGACAGACAGACACAGAGAGACAGGCAGACAGACAGACAGACAGACAGACACTCACACAGACAGACAGAGAGTGACACAGAGACAGACAGACAGACAGACAGGCAGGCAGGCAGGCAAACGGACAGAGAGACAAACAGACAGACACAAACACACACACACACACACACACACACACACACACACACACACACACACACACACACACACACACTGTCATTCACTTCAAATTAAATCAGGAGGACACGCCCTTATCAGCTAATGAAATAAAACGGATTAAATGGACGTGAATCAGATCCATTATGAACCAATCCTCATGGTCAATCTCCCTTCAGTTTCTACTGTCTGTCTCCCTCTGGTGGCCGCTGGCACACACTGCAGTCTGAAGTCTTTACTAAAACACACACACACACACACACACACACACACACACACACACACACACACACACACACACACACACACACACACACACACACACACACACACGTTGTTTGGGCGGCAGTGGTGAAGTGTGTAGGGCGGTCGTCCACTGGGTTACAGGGTCGGTGGTTCGATCCCCCATCTCCCCGCCACATGTCCAAGTGTCCCTGGGCAAAGAGACACTGAACCCTAAATGTCTCCTGATAGTTAGCTTGCACCCTGCGTGGTAGCTGCTGCTGCTATCGGT
>NW_027648104.1:215000-217500 GCF_949987685.1 Ammodytes marinus
ATTCACTCAGTACAGACAGGTAGTGGATCATGAGGAGATATTCACACAGTACAGACAGGTAGTGGATCATGAGGAGATATTCACACAGTACAGACAGGTAGTGGATCATGAGGAGATATTCACACAGTACAGACAGGTAGCGGATCATGAGGAGATATTCACACAGTACAGACAGGTAGTGGATCATGAGGAGATATTCACACAGTACAGACAGGTAGTGGATCATGAGGAGATATTCACACAGTACAGACAGGTAGTGGATCATGAGGAGATATTCACACAGTACAGACAGGTAGTGGATCATGAGGAGATATTCACACAGTACAGACAGGTAGTGGATCATGAGGAGATATTCACACAGTACAGACAGGTAGCGGATCATGAGGAGATATTCACACAGTACAGACAGGTAGTGGATCATGAGGAGATATTCACACAGTACAGACAGGTAGTGGATCATGAGGAGATATTCACTCAGTACAGACAGGTAGTGGATCATGAGGAGATATTCACAGTACAGACAGGTAGTGGATCATGAGGAGATATTCACACAGTACAGACAGGTAGTGGATCATGAGGAGATATTCACACAGTACAGACAGGTAGTGGATCATGAGGAGATATTCACTCAGTACAGACAGGTAGTGGATCATGAGGAGATATTCACACAGTACAGACAGGTAGTGGATCATGAGGAGATATTCACACAGTACAGACAGGTAGTGGATCATGAGGAGATATTCACACAGTACAGACAGGTAGTGGATCATGAGGAGATATTCACACAGTACAGACAGGTAGTGGATCATGAGGAGATATTCACACAGTACAGACAGGTAGTGGATCATGAGGAGATATTCACACAGTACAGACAGGTAGTGGATCATGAGGAGATATTCACAGTACAGACAGGTAGTGGATCATGAGGAGACATTCACACAGTACAGACAGGTAGTGGATCATGAGGAGATATTCACACAGTACAGACAGGTAGTGGATCATGAGGAGATATTCACACAGTACAGACAGGTAGTGGATCATGAGGAGATATTCACACAGTACAGACAGGTAGTGGATCATGAGGAGATATTCACACAGTACAGACAGGTAGTGGATCATGAGGAGATATTCACACAGTACAGACAGGTAGTGGATCATGAGGAGATATTCACACAGTACAGACAGGTAGTGGATCATGAGGAGATATTCACACAGTACAGACAGGTAGTGGATCATGAGGAGATATTCACACAGTACAGACAGGTAGTGGATCATGAGGAGATATTCACACAGTACAGACAGGTAGTGGATCATGAGGAGATATTCACAGTACAGACAGGTAGTGGATCATGAGGAGACATTCACACAGTACAGACAGGTAGTGGATCATGAGGAGATATTCACACAGTACAGACAGGTAGTGGATCATGAGGAGATATTCACACAGTACAGACAGGTAGTGGATCATGAGGAGATATTCACACAGTACAGACAGGTAGTGGATCATGAGGAGATATTCACACAGTACAGACAGGTAGTGGATCATGAGGAGATATTCACACAGTACAGACAGGTAGTGGATCATGAGGAGATATTCACACAGTACAGACAGGTAGTGGATCATGAGGAGATATTCACACAGTACAGACAGGTAGTGGATCATGAGGAGATATTCACACAGTACAGACAGGTAGTGGATCATGAGGAGATATTCACACAGTACAGACAGGTAGTGGATCATGAGGAGATATTCACAGTACAGACAGGTAGTGGATCATGAGGAGACATTCACACAGTACAGACAGGTAGTGGATCATGAGGAGATATTCACACAGTACAGACAGGTAGTGGATCATGAGGAGATATTCACACAGTACAGACAGGTAGTGGATCATGAGGAGATATTCACACAGTACAGACAGGTAGTGGATCATGAGGAGATATTCACACAGTACAGACAGGTAGTGGATCATGAGGAGATATTCACACAGTACAGACAGGTAGTGGATCATGAGGAGATATTCACACAGTACAGACAGGTAGTGGATCATGAGGAGATATTCACACAGTACAGACAGGTAGTGGATCATGAGGAGATATTCACTGATTTTGACAACAAGCGTTCTCCAGAATCACTGACTGCACCTTTAGATATAAATACACAATGTCATCATTAATGTAAACAGAGGATCATCTTATTAACAGTCTGTCTGTCTGTCTGTCTGTCTGTCTGTCTGTCTGTCTGTCTGTCTGTCTGTCTACCTGTCTGTCTGTCTGTCTGTCTGTCTGTCTGTCTGTCTGTCTGTCTCTCAGAGGGATGACTCCTGCTGAGGCTGAAATGCATTTCCTGGAAAACGTCAAGAAACTTTCCATGTACGGCGTCGACCTGCATCACGCGCGGGTAAAAACATTATATATATTATCTATCCATCTATCTATCTATCTATCTATCTATCTATCTATCTATCTATCTATCTATCTATCTATCTATCTATCTATC
>NW_027648104.1:222500-225000 GCF_949987685.1 Ammodytes marinus
GGACACAGACACTGGAGCAAGTCGCTGCAGTTGCTCCCCACGGGCTGCGGGAGCGAAATGTCTGATGGGAAACGTCTTGCTGACAGGCGGAGCTGAGCGCTAATTGGGAGTTTAAACCTCGTGCCTTTGATGCGTTTCCCCAATTGGTTAGGCAAAAGTCTGACATCACCGCTCAAAATTAAATTACGATCCATTCTTTTTGATTTTAATTTATGTTTAATCATTAGGCCGCCACAATATGCATTTAAGCAGAAATGTACTTAATCAGAGTTAAACCTCTGAACCCTTGACATAGACATAATTTGGATGTGTAACTCTCCTGTATAGATATATTTAAAAGTGAACACAAACTTGAGTCACATAAGATCTTGGTGAAGTGATTTTTATACCATTAAGATTAAATCATAGGCTTATTTCAAGTGATCTAAATGGTCTGGGGATTGTATTTTACATGTAGTGTCGCAAAGCCAGACCAAAACTACAACAAGTAGTTTGTTTGTTACACATCATAATACAGTTCATCATATCCATCTCTACAATAATAATAAGGGATCTTTTCTTAGACCTTCTTTATTTAGGCCGATCATATTCGTTATGTGAAGGGAGAAATACTAAACCTCCTTTATTTGGATTTGTAAATTATTCTTGTAAATTATTCTTTATCACTTAAAAGTAGGTGTTCTAGTAAAGTAACAAGAAAGATAAAGATGTGTGGGGAATGGGGATATTAGCTTATATCTCGTTTCTTGTTTTGAAAATGCCCCTCGCTTTTAAAGTGTTTACTCGTCTTTGTGTTGTGTTCTGCTTCTAATCGGTTGTAGCATGTGTGACTCTCCTGCGAATATGTTTCTAATAGGCCTTCAAAATAAAACTAGAAAACGAACTGCATCCGCAACAAGGACGCTACTTCCGACTCGGAGCTGTCCGGCTTCAGTCAGGCATTTTCGTCACTCCCCCGACTGCACTCGGCTACTCTCGTCTACTTTCCAGACGAGCTGAAAGTTAGGTCGAACGAGCCTAATATCTTCCGTCACTACAACATCCACTTCCCCCTGCACCCTGCTCTACCTCTCCACCAAACCTGACTCCGCCCTTCCACCAGGTTAAGAGTCTGGGTGTCATCCTCGATAGCACACTGTCTTTTCAATCACACATAAACACTATCACCCGCACGGCCTATTTCCACCTCCGCAATATCAACCGTCTCCGGCCCTCCCTCACCCCTCACTCCACTGCCATCCTGGTCCACAGTCTAGTCACCTCAAGTCTAGACTACTGCAACTCCCTCCTCTTCGGTCTCCCCCAAAAAACCCTCCATAAACTACAACTGGTCCAAAACTCAGCAGCAAGAATCATCCCCAGAACCCCATCCTCTCACCACATCACCCCTCCTCCCACCACATCACCCCTCCTCTCACCACATCACCCCTGGTTCCTATCCCCTGGTTTCTATCCCCAGAACCCCCTCCTCTCACCACATCACCCCTGTCCTACAGCAGCTTCACTGGCTCCCGCTCAAAACACGCATCCACTACAAGATTCTGCTCCTCACCTTTAAGGCCCTCCACAGCCTCTCTCCTCCGTACTTATCTGAACTCTTACACACAAACACACCCACACACTCAGGTCCTCCTCTTCCATTCAGCTCACTGCACCAGCCGCCCGCCTGGTCACCATGGGGTCCAGGGCATTCAGCCGATCTGCCCCTCACCTCTGGAACACCCTCCCACCTGACATCCGTACTTCTGCCAACCTTACAACTTTCAAGGCCGAACTTAAAACACATCTTTTTAAACTGTCACAGTCCGTCTAACTGTCTCTCACCCATATTCATCCACTGGTGTAATGTGTGTAAAGTGTCTTGTTCTTTTATTATTGCTGTTTGTTATTTTTACCTCTGCCCTGTAAGGTGGCCTGTAAATAAAATCAATTATTATTATTATTATTTGTTTGTGTCTGTCTGTCTGTCTACCTACCTGTCTGAACCACTCTGACCTCTCTATGCCACCCCCCCCCCCCCCCCCCCCGATCCCCCCGTGCCCCTGCAGGTTGATGTCTCCTGAGGAAACCCCTAAGAAGGTCAAACTGTCCCTGGGGTCAAAGTTCAGGTACAGCGGGCGGACGCAGATCCAGAGCCGGAGAGCCAGCGCCCAGATCAGCCGGCCGGCGCCAACCTTCCCACGATGCATCAGCAAGAGAAACATACTGAGCCGCAGCCTGGACGGAGGTAATAATAAGAATAAGAAGAAGAAGAATAAGAATACATTCAGCTTATATAACACGTTTCTAAAACTCAAAGTTGCTCAACAAAGAAAAGAAAAAACTAACAACCCTTATGGTGAGGCAGGCAGGCAGGCAGGCAGGCAGGCAGGCAGGCAGGCAGGCAGGCAGGCAGGCAGACAGGCAGGCAGGCAGGCAGGCAGGACCCAAATGCAGAACGTAAGAAGTAAAGGGTAGTTTATTAAGGCTCAAAAAATGACAAAAACTCCCAAGGCAAAAT
>NW_027648104.1:230000-232500 GCF_949987685.1 Ammodytes marinus
CACACACATGGAAAAGCGGGCACGTGTATTTTGTTAAGCTAGACAGGTTTTGTATGTGTGTCTCTGTCTGTCTGTCTGTCTGTCTGTCTGTCTGTCTGTCTGTCTGTCTGTCTGTCTGTCTGTCTGTGTGTGTGTGTGCGTGTGTGTGTGTGTGTGTGTGTGTGTGTGTGTGTGTGTGTGTGTGTGTGTGTGTGTGTGTGTGTGTGTGTGTGTGTGTCTGTCTGTCTGTCTGTCTATTTCTGTGTGTTTGTTTTGATGTCTTGCGGGTCCGTGACTTCTCAGCCAATCGGAGAGAAGAGTTTCACTTTGGGGCGGAGCTACGACACCGCGTCCGGCAGGGTGATCACCATGACGACCGGTGGTGACGACAGCCCCAGTGTCACCATGGCTACGGTCAGAATCATCCCTCTGTCCACCGCCGATGACCTCATCACTAGTGGACCGCTCGTCATGATCCAGGAAGTGAAAACCCCGACGTCGCCGACCGAGCCGCCGCCCACTTTGTGTGATGTCACTGTGACCTCATCGCTGACGCCTCTGAGTCCTCCTCCAAAGTCTCCGAGCGGCAGGACGTCTCCTTATATGGCCGTGGTACGATGGTCGCCACGGAGACTGTTGTGTTCAGTTTAAATTGGAGTCAAAATGAGTATGAGTAGGACGTTAGTATGGCTTTCCGAACACAGCCTTGCTAAACTCTGCTTCTCCCAGACGCTGATCACTTCCTGCTTCTCATCCCTGCGCTGTGATTCGCTGGCTGCTGAAGGCTTCTTCCTGTTCCTTTGCTCTGATTTGATTGGTTCCTTTGAAGCAGCTGCTGGGTCCTGATTGGTCGATCTCTTGATCATTGATGTGACCGTGGCTCAGGTGGTAGAGCGGGTCTGCCAGTGATCCGAGGGTTGGCGGTTCGATCCCCGCACTGCCGCTTGTGTCATAGTTGTTGTGTCCTTGGGCAAGACACTTCACCCACCTTGCCTCGTGTGAATGTCGATAGTTAGCTGCTGCTATCGGTGTGTGAATGTGTGTGTCCCTGGGCAAAGAGACACTGAACCCTAAATGACTCCTGATAGTTAGCTTGCACCCTGCGTGGTAGCTGCTGCTGCTATCGGTGTATGAATGTGTGTGTGAATGGTAACGTGGGAATGGGAACAGGTCTCCCTTGAAAAGAGTCTCCGGTCTCAATGGGATTTACCTGTCGCCATGGAGACTCTGTAGTGTTCACTTCCTGCTTCCCATCCCTGCCCTGTGGTTGGCTGGCTGCTGGCGGCTTCTTCCTGTTCCTTTGCTCTGATTGGTTTCTTTGAAGCAGCTGCTGGGCTGTGATTGGTCGATCACTGGCTCATTGATGCTGTAGGAGACTTCCCTGATCCAATGGTTACATCATCTGTTTGGCAGTGCCAGTAAACTAATGCGTAGCTTAGCAGGAACAACAACAAGCCCCACCCAAACACCCTGGCTAACTTAAGATAAGATAAACTTTATTCATCCCAGCAGGGAAATTCAGATGCTACAGCAGCAGCCAGCATACACAATATACACAACACAACACAACACAACACAACACAACACAACACAACACATATAGGCCTACGTACATATCCCACCTCTACAAAAAAACATGAGCCCACAATACACATAGCCAATGTTCGATTAGTGTATAGCTCATTTGCATATTCAAATTCATTTTCAAAGAAACTTGTAATACAAAACATTTAAATTTTCATGGATACTTTCATTGTGTAAAGTTTCATTTTGATAGGATTAAAGGAAAATAATAGCCCTATTGGGATTTATTGGTGTCTCGCCTTATTGGCACACACCTCGGATTGATGAGAATTAAACATATTCCTCAACTAGGATTTCTTAGGACTTTTAGTATGTTGTTCTGGACACCTCATAGAAATTATCTGAGCTGAAAAAAAATTATTTTAGAATGAGTCTGTCGTAAAACGCTGTTTTGCCTGGACTAGTAGGTAAAACAGTGTTTTTGTATCTGTCCTTTCTGCAGCTTAGCAGGAGGAACAACAATCCCCACCCAAACACCCTAACACCCTAACACCCAAACACCCAAACACCCTAGCACCCTAACACCCAAACACCCTAACACCCAAACACCCAAACACCCAAACACCCAAACACCCAAACACCCAAACACCCAAACACCCAAACACCCAAACACCCAAACACCCTAACACCCAAACACCCTAACACCCAAACACCCAAACACCCAAACACCCAAACACCCAAACACCCAAACACCCAAACACCCAAACACCCAAACACCCAAACACCCTAACGCCCAAACGCCCAAACGCCCAAACGCCCAAACGCCCAAACGCCCAAACGCCCAAACGCCCAAACGCCCAAACGCCCAAACACCCAAACACCCAAACACCCAAACACCCTAACACCCAAACACCCAAACACCCAAACACCCAAACACCCAAACACCCAAACACCCAAACACCCAAACACCCAAACACCCAAACACCCAAACACCCAA
>NW_027648104.1:245000-250000 GCF_949987685.1 Ammodytes marinus
ATGGTGTGTGTGTACTCACGGTGTGCCATTCTCCGTCGTTGATGCGTAGTGATGATGTAATGTGGGCGTGTCCTTTGCCCAGGTCTGTTGACATCGTGACTCCGCCCCCTCGCACCCGCACGATGACGTAATCGTTCTGTCTGAAGTCAGAGAGAAGGAGGAGGGTTCCCTTTGAGGCTCGGGTCCTAATGGACAGCTTCAGGGACACACTGAGAGAGAGAGAGAGAAAGAGAGAGAGAGACATAGGGTTAACACTGAGAGAGAGAGTAAAAGTGGTTACACACACACACACACACACAGTGCACAGAGAGAATGCATAGAGATTTTATATACTATCTATGCCCCCGACACAGACGTGGCCGTTAGTTTAAAACACGGCAAGGGCTAATGTGCTGTGATGTTCGGCTGCGCACAGCTACTGATCCCGGGTCAGTCACAACGTTAGAGTGACTGTAGTACAGAGCCGGTGGGATGCACGGGGCGGATCATTCTGCACATGCGTTAATTCCAGAAATGAATCACCCTGCAGTAATGCATTCATTTTGACAGCACTAATCAAAACAAATATTTTATTCATTGTAACATCAGTAAAATATTTTCTATTTCATCTTGTAACCACAAAAATACGAAAAGGTGTGTAACCTTTTCTTAATTTCTCAGAGAATAACCCTAACCACTTATACTGTGTGTGTGTGTGTGTGTGTGTGTGTGTGTTTATGTGTATGTATGACTGTGTGTGTGTGTGTGTCTCACCTCCTCTTCACAGTACTGGGGTTGATGGTGAAGGTCATGTGACTGTGTTTGTGGCCGAACTGAACAGCTGACGGCAGCAGGCTCGACTCCGCCCAGGACACACACTGAGACACAAGCAATAAACACACATTAAAACTGCTGCTCTCTCTGTCTGTCTGTCTGTCTGTCTGTCTGTCTGTCTGTCTATCTATCTATTTATCTATCTATCTATCTATTTATCCATCCATCCATCCATCCATCCATCCATCCATCCATCCATCCATCCATCAATCACATGTCAGCAACTCAAGTCATTTAGGCATGTAGACCTGGACGGGACAGCTTATTGAGGTTGAAACCGAGCAACAGAATGGGGAAGAAAGGGGTTTTAAGTGACTTTGAACATGGCAATGTTGAGGGTGCCAGGAGGGCTGGTATGAGTATTTCAGAAACTGCTGATCTACTGGGATTTTCACTCTAAACCATCTCTAGGGTTTACAGAGAATGGTCCGAAAAAGAAAAAATATGCAGTGAGCGGCATTTGTGTGGACGTAAAATGCCTTGTTGAAGTCAGAGGTCAGAGGAGAGAGAGAGAGAGAGAGAGAGAGAGAGAGAGAGAGAGAGAGAGAGAGAGAGAGAGAGAGACAGAAAGAGAGAGACAGAGAGAGAGACAGAGAGAGACAGAGAGAGAGACAGATGATGGGCAGATAAACTGAGGCTATACACTTCACACAATTGGACAATAGAAGATTGGAACAATGTACCGTGTTGGATCCAGGTGTCATGGCGCTGAGGTAAGTGGGAGGGGCTCCAGGAGTGGGCTGCACTTCCTGGTCTTCACTAAGCCACGCCCCTTTCCCTATCTCCACCAATGAGCAGCTGTCCAGCTCCGCCCCTTCGTACCGCACCGCCTCTGATAGGTCAATGAGTCTGGGGGGGAAAGGGCCAATAAGTTAGTGTGAGTGTGTGTGTGTGTGTGTGTGTGTGTGTGTGTGTGTGTGTGTGTGTGTGTGTGTGTGTGGGTGTGTCTCTCTCCATGTCTGTAACTGTGTGTGTCTGTAACTGTGTGTGTGTTTGTCAGTTTGTTTGTTTGTGTGTGTGTGTGTGTGTGTGTGTCTCTTACTCTCGGCCCACCACCACATCTTGTATGCAGCCTCTGAACGAGCGGGAGAGATTCTGTAATCTGATTGGAAGATGGGTTTCCTCGGTTGAAGGTAATCCACCAATGAACAGCGAGAAAGGACCCAGACGAGGGAGTCCGCCCGGCGACAGAGACTTTAGCTGCAGTTCATCAGCCTGTAAGGACATGGACCTGAGAGACAGGCAGGCAGGGAGACAGGGAGGGAGGGAGGGAGGGGGACAGACAGGCAGGGAGGGGGACAGACAGGCAGGCAGGGAGGGGGACAGACAGGCAGGGAGGGGGACAGACAGGGAGGGGGACAGACAGGCAGGGAGGGAGGGAGGGGGACAGACAGACAGACAGAGAGACAGGGAGGGAGGGAGGGGGACAGACAGGGAGGCAGACGGCCAGACAGGGAGGGAGGGGTCAGACAGACAGACAGACAGACAGACAGACAGACAGACAGACAGAGAGACAGGGAGGGAGGGAGGGGGACAGACAGACGGACAGACAGATGCACAAGGGGATGTTTAGACAACGCCTCTACCACAGTGAGTTCTACCAGCAGCCAATGAGGAAGTGACACAAACTGCAGTTCACCCAGTGGCCACTAGGGACAGGTACCAAAACAGAGCAGTGTCTCATTGTTATGTTGCTATAGCTACGGCCGGTCCCTTGTTCACAAACCACGGACACTGTAAGAACTTTGGGTGAGCGCTAAACATTTCTCTAAACAACTTACGATATTATTTAAACAAAAGACAAAATAACACAAATAACTAACATGGCGTACTCTACTCTACAGGTTTCTATAACAGCTAACATGGCGTACTCTACTTTACAGGTTTCTAACATGGCGTACTCTACTTAACAGGTTTCTAAGGACATTGTTTAAACTAAAGGTAAATGTTAAGCAGAAAATAAAAAGTCAACGAGGTGTCATGTAGGTCCCTTCAGTACTGTTATATAGTCCAGGAAAGGCTGACATATCTGTTTAAACTTCTCTGCTTTCCCTGAAATATCACAACAGATTTTCTCCATATATAGAGTACTAGAGAACTCCATGAGCCACATATCAAAGCAGGGGGCTATCTCCTTATTCCAAACCTTAAAGGGACACTGTGTAACATTTTAAGTAATTTGTTAACAGAATTTAATTTGCTTTATTGTATAATATTTTAATGCACAATACATGCTTTCTGGCTGTTGAACTTTGTCCCAAAGAACTCCAAAGTGTTTTGCTAAGACAAACTTGTTGTTTAGCCTTGAAGAAGAAACTGCCTAATAAGATTTTGGCACATACAGAGGTATGACGCATTCATGTGCACAGTAGTTTCACTCCCCATATTCTGTTATCAGACATTGTATGAAGGATAACACCAGCTGAGATGAATTTCTGGGAATATCTACCTAATTAAAAACATTTCTGCTTTCGCCAGCAAAAACAAGGGCTGGACACACCAAACTTAGTATGTGTTTGCGCACACACCAACTTCTCTTGCATATAATCTCTGTACACTGTTCATTCGATGTATTCAATCATGTAAGCCCATTTGTGATACATGTTGTTTGACCCTTGCATGCTGTTTGCAAGTAAATTCACCTGCTTCCAAGAAGGCCTGACTCAGTTTCAATTATTCAAACACTTGGGTAGTTTGATGAAATAATTCTAGTAACAAATGGTCCTTCGAGTTGCCGGATCCAACATCCTCATCCTCTGGACAAGAAGAGCCTGCACCGTGAAGACGGGGGAGTCCAAGATCTCTCGACAAAAGACCTCCAGTAAACAGAGCTACAAAAGAGGCTGTCTGCAGACTCTACTTGGACGGAGGAGGGGTGACGGAATCCAGAGCCAAAACTGAGCGAGTCGAGGCTTTCTTGAAATCAGGTGAATATAAACAGCTGATTTTGTTTTGTCCAGGAATTAGGAATTCCTTTGTTTTATGTATTAGGTAGATAAACTAGTTTATGAAGCAGTATTTCTCATGGTTTTACCGTAAGGGAGAATAACTGATCGTAGTGTTTGGGAAAATGCACTAAAGAGAAAAATATTTCAACCTGTAGTGTTTGGGGAGATGCACTAGAGACAAACCTATCTCAACCTGTAGTGTTTGGGGAGATGCACTAGAGACAAACCTATCTCAGCCTTTGGTGTTTGAGAATTTACACTGTCAAAAACAAAAGTCTCACGTACGTAATTAGATGATCATTAGTGTGGGGTCGAGGGTGGTCCCTTTATTCTGACAGATATAGTTTGTTCCATTAAACTGAGAGTTCTTTGTAATTCGGGAAGGTTTTATGGAAACAAATTGATATCTGGCTGCTTGTTGTTACTTAGCCTGGGGATATAGTACTGCTCCAGGGAGTTAGTCTATGACAGGTTGTTTATTTGTTTTGTTTTGTTATGTTTGTCAATAGTCTACAACTGCAGAGTAGACTTATTAGTTTTGTTTAGAATACATCACATAGGGTGTTCTAGTTTGAAATTGGTGAATTTTGTTAATCAATTGGAGGGAATAGGGGTGTTCACCCTGTTTAAATAGATTACTGGGTAATTTGATATTAGATTTTACATTTTAAAAAATTTAATTACATAATATGGATAATGATAAGATAGACATTAGGAAAAAAAAGGAGACTGGTGAAGAAAAGTCTCCTCTACCCCTTCCTGTGTCTCTTTCCATTGAGACCCAAAACCCCGGCTCCTCAGCTGCTCTTCTGCTGGCAGGTCCAGAGAATCAGATAAAGAACAGTAAAGAGAAAGGTGGTGGCCAAGGAGATGAATAAGAGAATGTTGTTGAAAGTGTAAGAGGAAAAAGATTGTTTGGAACTGATTGTTTATGTTATAAAGAAAGAAAAAGTATGTAGGGGAAGGGAGATAAAAGGTTTTAGTAAAGTGTGCATACAATTGTTATGCTGTTATGATGGGTTATAAAATGCTTGTCTCCTAAAGATGACCAGAGTTCTGACTAAATTGCTAAACGCTTTAAAGTTTAGAGCTGAATATCTTGCCAATTCCAGCCCCATAGTGAACCTTAAAGATTAAAGGTGCAGTCAATCATTTGAAGTTCCAGCATAAACTTACAAAAAAGCGTCCTTTTGTGTTCTTTTTATGAAAATGTTCACTGAAAAGACTTATTCAATGCTT
>NW_027648104.1:265000-270000 GCF_949987685.1 Ammodytes marinus
CCCACAGAAGTTCTCTCTGAACAGAGTCAAATGCTTTGGAGAGGTCGACAAAAGCTATAAAAACATCCTGAAGTTGCCGTGCTGTAAAGATCATGTCGACCGTACTCCTGCTTTTTCTGAAGCCACATTGTGATTCAGGCAGCATTGACTCTGTGATGTTACTGACCTATCTGTTCAGCATCACCTTAGCCAGGACCTTACCAGCCACAGCCAGTAGTGAAATACCCCCACTATTGCCACAGAAAGCCTTATCACCCTTGTTCTTATACATTGTGACAATGTTGGCATCTTTCCATTGTTGAGGAATGTTCTCTTCAGTCCAGACTTCAGTGATATACTGATAAAGAGTGTTAGTACATAAAGGAGCTCAGCTGGGATCTTGTCATTTCCAGGAGACTTGTTGTTCCTGAGGGAACAGATAGCTGACTGAACCTCAGAAAAGCTTGGTGGCACACAAACACAGACACACACTCACCAGGTTTAGAGCGAGAGAGGAGGCAGTGTGGGCGATCGAGGCGTCCTGCTGCGCCATTGCAACGCGCCCTGTGATGTCATCGTCCAGCTGAGCCAATCGGCTGCTTTCATTCAGAGACGAGTTACAGACTGAGGAGAGAGAGCTGAGAGACAGACAGACAGACAGACAGACAGAGGGTTAGACAGACAGACAGGGGAGGGATAAACACACATACTGTATGAACATTAGTTTATAATGTGAAACTTTTACGTTTTTAGCTTTTTAAAATAAAGGTTAATACAAATAAATAAAACACAGTTACACACAGACACACACACACACAGACACACAGACACACACACACACACACACACACACACACACACACACACACACACACACACACACACACACACACACAGACACACACACACAGACACACACACACACACCTCTGCAGGTAGCCGGCCTGCTCTGTCAGTAGCTGTGCGTGGCTCTCTGTTCGGTAAACCGCCTCCAGAGCGTCAGTCCGTCTCAAACCGACGACCAAACCGTCGACATGTTCCTTCAGCAGGGGGCGCCACTGAGACAGGGCATCACTGTAAGACTCCACCTGCTGGAAGAAGAGAAGGGTTAGCATTATATATACACAGACACAGACAGACAGACAGACTGACAGACAGACAGACAGACAGACAGACAGACACTTACACTGTTAGCCCGGATGTTATATCTACGTAAAATATTTATTAGAATGTACTTAATGATTTGAGTTTTATTGCATAACTAATACATGTTAGTATATTGTACTTTTTTGTAGACATAGTTGTATGTGTGAATGATTTTAAGTTGAATGGCTTGACATTTTAAAGTTTTAGTCATGGTCACCTGCATTTTTAAGTTTTAGACAGTCTGTTGAGATGGAGCCTATTTTTTCAAACATTCAGACATGCGCAGATCACGTACTTGGCCGTGCTACGTGACTCTCACTCTACGGAACATGGTTGGAGAGGAGGTGGTGCAGCTGGTCCTCGCTTTAGAGGCTACGGTTATTTTCATCGGACTTATCGTGCTTCTTGTTCTCTGCACACTGCTGTGGTGAGTAACTATTTTATCCCTGTGCAAACCGTGTTGCTATCTTGTTGTAATAGCCTAATGCACGAGGTTTAGGCCTACGTTAGCTCACTGCTAGTCGCGGAGCTAGTTAGCTTACTTGCAACTGTTGCTGATAGCCAACCATGCTGTTAAGTAGTTTAGCATCATGGTCGGAGCTCAACTCAACTTTGATAACGTAATTTTGATAAACATGTGCCAGAAGATTCAAAAGTAACCTAATATTAATGCAGCATATGGAGTGTTTCCCCCAGCATTTATTTAAAAAAAAATGTCATGCTGTAGCGCTGTGTATATCCACGTGCAGATGATGCAGGCCCTTAATCACGTGTGTCGGAATAGCTTAAAATGAGTAAAACGTAGGTCTACCTTAAAATGGTTATAGATAGTATTAGTTATGTGATTTATATGATTGTGTGTCCTAAGTAGGCCTACCAGCTTTTTACATTTGTCTGTGGAAAATGAATATAGTAAATTGCTGCGACACAATTACTTAAACCATACAATTATGTGACTTGAGAGATTCTCATTGATTTTTTTTTTTATTATTTTTTTATAGCTGAATAGTCTTCGTCGTTTTCAATGTATGCACTACATTGAAGCAGCGCGATCCGCCTTAACTTCAGCGCAACCTCGGCCATGGCAGAGCGTCCGTCTCCGAGCCCCTCTCCCCCCTAAAGTAAAGTCAGTCCCCGCTCCGCTCCACTGAGTCACCGTCAGCTCGACGGTCCTTTTTATCAAAGCTCTGAACGTGAAGCTCATCTCCCATCTCTCTTAACGCTGACAGTTTCTGTCGCCATCAGCTTTCAATAATAGATTAAATCGACTTGATCTGCAGATAATTCGCCTTTTTAGTTCATACAATGTATTTGTAACTGAGATTTCAGTAAAACATTATTTTTGTGCATATAGATTAGCCTACTTGTCAATTACTATGATGTGTTCTGCTATGCCTATTTTCCCCCTTTTTTTTACTTTCTGATAGTCAATGTCTTTAATTCAAAGGGATGTTGTCAACATTTTACTTTCTCGCATGTTATGTGTGGAAAAAAGTATTATGGTAGAGCATTTAATACGAGTTTAGCTTTGACCCAAAATGTTGTCATTCTTTGCTGTCCTTGATATCCATATTTCATTACTGGGCACTGTGTGGTTAAGGCCTCATATCTTTCACCTGCACTTAAAACAACATTTGAGGTGTAATGATGATAGTGTGTACTTTTGAATAGTTGCCTAAAATGTTTGTGTTCTTCTTAACTACCTCCTATTCAGGCTCAAACAGAGGGTGACATCCCAAACTCCCCAAATTGATCCAAGCAGTTAAAGGTATGTCAGCTGTGCTTCCACATTTAACAGTTATACTCAGTATTTGTATGTATTTTTTTAGTCGGAGTAAAAGTTTTAAGCTTTCTGTGCCACAGTTGGATTACATCGAAAGCAAATACATTTTAGAAAAGGAAAATTAATTGATTCCTTCAACAGAGTGGTGGGGGAAAAAAACTTCTTTGATGCACGTGACCATTTCTCTCCGGGCCTGATGGACCTCTTCAGGAAGAAGAAAGGTTCCACCGGACAGCTTTTGACTCAACTCTTTAGTTAGACAAAGGTGGGTTCATTTGACTACTCTCTCTGTTCATCCTTGCTCCTATCTATTCAGTCTGTTCTCTCTTCTTCTCTTTTCTCCACAGTTTTTTATTTCCTCTCATCTCCTCTCCTTACTTTTTTTAACATCTGCTATTGTACTCTTCTATACTTGCAGTCCTGAAAATGCACAATTTAGCCATAAAAGATGGTATGTCAGTTCTGGAATTTATTTGATAAATACATGTGAATATCCCAGCAAACTGTGTTGTACTGTTCACTATCTTCTAGACAACACATCCAACGGATATCAGGTGCCTTTGCCTTCGGGGATTACCTGTCATCTTGGGGGATGATCCTTCTGCCTTTTTCAAGACCTGCTCTGTAAGTAATTGTTGTACATTTAGTTCATTTAATTTAGTTTGTTAATGAGGACTTGTTTATTAATTCTCAGAATCATTTAATTGGCTTTCAGTATTTCCCAGACTTAGACTTGTTTTTTATGGACAAACGCATTTTAACAAAGATTTTCGTGTATCTGCGTTGTTTATTTATGACATAGCTGAAACTGGAAAGATTTGACTTTTGAAAATGAGCTCAAATTAACAATGGACATCATTTTGATCTTGGGTTCTTGCTTCTGTCTTTTACTTTGTGTGTCTGTCAAATCATTTTCTAGCTAGTGTGCCATCGAATAAGGTTTGGTAGATTGGCAGCTAAGGAGAGCTAACCCACTTTTAAGTCCAAGTTCTGAAAAACCTCTCCCAGAAACTTATGTTGTATGACTCCCTTTTAATATTTATCCACATGTACACACACACACACACACACACACATACACACACACCCCCCGTACTGTCAGTGGTTAAAAGTTGCACTCATGTCAACTGAAGGTTGGTAATAGCTCCTTGGCTACCAAGCTACAAAATCATTCATTTTAATGTACATATCCAATATGGCAGTTGACAAAACGTCCGTTTAAGACCAGTATTGTTTTAATAATAATTTTCAGTGCCGTTTATATTGTACAAAGCTTTTCATTATAAACATTCAGAGGTACTTTTGGGTGACAAACACAGCATTAGCTCACTATGTCCTCTCCCTGTGAATCTGTTTCTTGTTAGGATGTGGACGACAATGACTCCTACAGCCAAACTCCAGTGGGGATACTCAGCGTCGATCAAGAAAATCCTCAACTCAGCCCTTCCGGAGTAGGAGTCGTCTTGGAGGGGAGTGTGGTAGTGGAAGATCTGGCCAACCTTCCTCAAGACTTCTGTGCCCTTTTCGGACTGATTTATGCCCTTCACCTGGACTATCCTAAGTACATGAAGAACACTTTCCACTTCATCCAGCATGTAATGCTCAACCTTGGAAGGAATGTGATAGGGGGCAGGGGTGTTTTCGAGCTCTAGGGCTTACACTTTTATAGTAACATGTTCAGAGTTGGGAATAACGCCGTTTAAAATAACGGCTTATATTGTTTTGATGTGTTTTATTCAGTGTGGATGACATTTTAACTGTCAGTTAGCGCCGTCACGTCAGTCAGCCGGAGCGCCTGTTTAGGGAAGTTTCTTTTTTGTTCTCTCTCTGTTGTGTGAGCGTGCACGTTCCCGCAGTAACCACCTATCAATCCACGGTTGAAACGTGCTCTCCCTGAGTTCTTTTGCATCGCCCTTGTGAGTAAGTGCATTGAGTTTCCCGATCTCTATAAATTATCATTTATGCACGTTATTAAACGGCCGTGGTTCGCCGGTTGCAACAGCTGTTTAGCGTGTCATCATGAGCCGAATATTGCTATTGTTATTTTCCTGGGATCTGTATGCTGCTGTGCATGTTAAAGAAGGAAATAAAC
>NW_027648104.1:280000-290000 GCF_949987685.1 Ammodytes marinus
ATCTGTCTGGCCACGCCCCCGTCATCTGACTCCGCCTCCACCGCCGTCTCCATGGTGATGTTAGAAATCCTACAAACAGGAAATACAATCATTGTTTGTATATTGTTTCCCTCGAATCAGGTCTAGACTGTGTGAGTGTGTCTCAGTGTGTGTGTGTGTGTGTGTGTGTGTGTGTGTGTACCTGCTCTGTGTGTGTGTGTCTCAGTGTGTGTGTGTGTGTACCTGCTTTGCTGCAGGCCTGTCCCATATGAAGCTTTGATCAACACGTATTCGATGTCGCTGATGACGGACATGAAGTCGGAGCGGCTCACTGGTTTCTCTGAGACGGAGTTAAAATACCTCCAGCGGTGCTGCAACACACACACACACACACACACACACACACACACACACACACACACACACACACACACACACACGTTTATACTGGGCACACTATACTTGTGAAATGTTCATTGGAAAAATTATATTTGGCAACATTGTTTTTCAAACTTTCAAACCAATTAACATATTTGAATTAGAAGAAAATACATTACACATACTGTAAATCTTTAACACACAGTAACACACACAGACACAGACACACACACACAGACACACACACACACACACACACACACACACACACACACACACACACACACACACACACACACACACACACACAAACACAGTGCTGTACCTCTGTCATGCTGACGTCATGTTGTGTCCTGACCCCGTTGCTAGGCGCCGGCCTGTCAGTGTAGATGACGAGTCTCCTCATGGCTCCACCCCTCAGGAGGATCTGAGGCTCCTGATTGGCCGAGCCCGAGCCGAACTCAGAGTGGAATGTGACGATGTAAGAGAGAACGCCGCCGTATGACAGCAGCTACAGAGAGACAACAGGCGGTCAAGTACACACTATCTAGTACACAACAGAGAGTTAAGTATAGACTATCTAGTACACGACATTCAGGACACAACACACAGTTACAGCCTGAGCTAATAACAAGTCTTATCATGTCTGTCTGTCTGTCTGTCTGTCTGACTGTCTGTCTGTCTGTCTGTCTCTCTGTCTGTTACAGACTGAGCTAATAACAATCAATACATGTGCAAAGTATCAAAAATAATGTTTATGGAAATCTTTCTGTTTTTAGCATATGTATCCATGGCCTCAGCCTCTCTCTAGGTCGTCCTCAGACGAGCCCTCCATCGTTGCTTCCAGTCATCCCGGTTCTCCATACATCGGTAACATCAGTCTGAGCAGTAAGAAAAGGCTTGGAAAAACTGTTCTGTTATGTCAAAAGATCATTGGCCTTGACCTGGAACACATTGGTGATATTTACCAAGTCAGAGCCACTAGGAAGGCAAAGGCCATTCTGTCAAACCCCCTACATCCTCTACATGCAGAGTTTATACACAGCCTAGGCTCTGTAGGGAACCATTCTGTCAAACCCCCTACATCCTCTACATGCAGAGTTTATACACAGCCTAGGCTCTGTAACACAGTGTTAATACACAGCCTAGGCTCTGTAAACAGGGTTAATACACAGCCTAGGCTCTGTAAGCAGTGTTAATACACAGCCTAGGCTCTGTAACACAGTGTTAATACACAGCCTAGGCTCTGTAACACAGTGTTAATACACAGCCTAGGCTCTGTAACACAGTGTTAATACACAGCCTAGGCTCTGTAACACAGTGTTAATACACAGCCCAGGCTCTGTAACACAGTGTTAATACACAGCCTAGGCTCTGTAGGGAACCATTCTGTCAAACCCCCTACATCCTCTACACGCAGAGTTTCTACTCCTGCCACTAGGGAGGAGATATACTTACAGGAAGAGGGCCAAGACAAACAGATATCTAAAATCATTTGTTCCCTCAGCTGTTGGCTTCCTAAACAAACTAGGGCAGCAGCTTTGTCTTTCTAAAGCAATGTAAATGATTATATTCCATGATGTCTCCCATATGTTTTTATGCTTTAATGTTTTTTTTTTTTTTTTTTGTATGTTCTGTGTTTTGTATTTACTATGATTATTTGTCTGTTGTGTGACATTGTGTTTATACTACTGAATGCAGAACAAATTGCCCCTCGGGGACAATAAAGATTTATCAAATCAAATATCAAAATCTGGCCAGTTCATTGGTACTTTGCGCTCCTGCATCTTGAGTACATCCATGTATGTTAGTGTAGGACGTCCTCCAGACCGATGACCATGGGTTGGTTCCCATAGAACCAGTTTGCTGGCTGGCAGCTCTTGGTGTCTCTGGCAGTGTCCCGCCAGTCTCATTCTTCTAGAAGCTACTTTCTTGCTAACCCTTGGTATTCCTTCATACAGGATACTGTTGGTATCATGAGTACTCTTGCTGATGTTAAGTACTGCAGCATCCTGGTGTAGCGCCCGGCTAGAGACTTCTGCAAGGTTGGCTTCAGGGACCAGCATTCGCTGCCGTAGAGGAGAACCTACAGTGTGTTTTCAGTTACCTGGCACCCTTCATACTGTGCTAGCAGCCTGTGTGTGTGTGTGTGTGTGTGTGTGTGTGTGTATGTGTGTGTGTCTGTCTCTCTGTCTGTCTGTCTGTCTGTCTGTCTGTCTGTCTGTCTGTCTGTCTGTCACCCTGTCTGTCTGTCTGTCTGTCTGTCTGTCTGTCTGTCTGTCTGTCTGTCTGTCTGTCTGTCTGTCTGTCTGTCTGTCTGTCTGTCTGTCTGTCTGTCTGTCTGTCTGTCTGTCTGTCTCTCTCTCTGTATTACCTGTCTTCCCTCGTACAGCGCTGGCAGCCTCCAGTAGAGCGGTCCGTACAGCCGGCTGCTGTTCAGAGCGCGTGTGTCCAGCAGCGTCTCGGCCCCCTGCTGGTACAGGCCTGTCACTACACGCTGCAGACTGGACACACTCACCACAGAGAGGCCTGGGCCGGGAGGCAGGGAGAGCTGGGGGGACATGTTAAAGTTAATACTTAAAGCTGGGGTATGTGATTTCTGATTGGTCAAAGTTAACATGAGCTGTACACTTTGACCAATCAGAGCGAGGCTCCGATTCTCTGTTCTTATTGGCTGTTGGGACTGTCCATTCACTTTGGCACGACTTTGTTGGTGTTGAGCATGTCAGGGAGGGACCATAGGGGAGGGACCAAAGTATATTTGTATTCAAATCTCTATCCCAACTGCTATTTTCTCCCCAAATTCTCCACCCCAGCTTTAAAACTACAAAGAAAACAAATAAATTACATTAGACTAATAATAAGATTTAAAACGATATAAAATACAATCAAATACCAAACTACATTTGGCAATGAGAACATGTATGTTCCTGTGTGTGTGTGTGTGTGTGTGTGTGTGTGTGTGTGTGTGTGTGTGTGCGTGTGTGTGGCTCACAGCAGAGCGGGTCATCCCTCCCCTCTCCTCACATTCCTCACTGACTCCGGAGCAGAAACACGTTGAACATCCGGACGGGTTGAGACGAGAGAGAGAGAACGAGCCGGAGAGACACTCTGAACAGGCACGGCCCGACACTCCAGGCTGCGGGCGAGAGACATAGGGTTAGCATGGGAGAGAGAGAGAGAGAGAGAGAGAGAGAGAGGGAGAGAGACATAGGGTTAGCATGGGAGAGAGAGAGAGAGAGAGAGAGATAGGGTTAGCATGGGAGAGAGAGAGAGATAGGGTTAGCGTGGGAGAGAGAGAGAGAGAGATAGGGTTAGCATGGGAGAGAGAGAGAGAGAGAGAGAGACATAGGGTTAGCATGGGAGAGAGAGAGAGAGAGAGAGAGAGAGAGAGGGTTAGGGTTAGGGTGTGTTAGGGTATGTGTGCACAGACACACATACACACACACACACAGCTTGTCACCTTGCACACACACTCTCCCGTGTGTAGACAGTCACACACTGCGCCCGTTGCGTTGCAGAAAGCCTCATCGGTTCCCGCGGCGTCGCAGCCGCACGGCGAGCACGCTGGGTAACCATGGTGACCGGGGGCACAGCGGTCACATGATCGGCCGGAGAACCCGAGGCTGCATGGACAGCTCCCATTGGTCGACTCACACTGAGGGGAGGAGCTACCAGACGCACTGCAACCACAAGGCTTCAGACAAGAGACAAGGGGGTTAGTGTGTGTGTGTCTGTCTGTGTGTGTGTGTCTCTCTCCCTGTGTGTGTGTGTGTGTGTGTGTCTCTCCATGTGTGTGTATGTGTGTGTGTGTCTCTCCATGTGTGTGTGTCTGTGTCTCTCTCCCTGTGTGTGTGTGTGTCTCTCTCCATGTGTGTGTGTCTGTGTGTGTGTGTGTGTGTGTGTGTGTGTGTGTGTGTGTCTGTGTGTGTGTGCATGTGTGTGTACCTTGCAGCCTGTCTCAGCATCATGGCCCCAGTATTCCGGCTCACATTTCTCACACTTCTCTCCGTGTGTGTGCGGCGCGCAGACACACGCGCCGCTCAGCGCATCACAGTTTCCCCCCGTGTGAGCACAGGTGCATTCTGGGAGGAGAGCAGACAGCCAATCACAGGCCAGGTTCACATCTTGCTGTTTTTATTTGTTTGTATATACAGGAAAACTGGAGTATCTAATAAAGTGGCCAGTGAGTAGGGGAGAACGGGGTTATATGTCACACGGGTTGGTTATACCCGGTCTCCCCTATATATACAGCTCCGGAAAAAATAAAGAGACCAGTCTGGATTTTTCTTAAATCTTCATGTCAGGATATTTTAGGCTTTATATAAATCCCTGATCAACACAGTTTAATCAGCGGCGAATCAGGGGTTAAACCACACCTATGGAATGTTCTCCAGCCAATCAGAATAGAGGATTCACAAAGACTATGATAACTGAATACCTCAGGCTTACAAACCACTGAGAAAGATTCATTAATAATATGATATACACAATGTTAGATAATAATAGCCTAACCCTGCTAATAGCGTTAGCCTAACCCTGCTAATAGCATTAGCCTAGCACAATGTTCCAGGACATTAGACGTATTGTTTACGTACCGTTGCAGCCGCTGGCGTTGAATCCGTAGTAACCACGGCTACAGCGGTCACACCTGTCACCGGCCACGCCCCCCACACACTGGCACCGCCCCCTGGCATCACATGACTCAGAGCTGGATCCTGATTCGCTGCAGCCACAGGCCTCACAGCCACGGCCAGTCTGCAGGCCGAAGAACCCGGCCTGCAAAGAGAGAGAGATACAAGTTATCAAAGTGTGTGTGTCTCTTTGTGTATGATTGTGTGTGGGGGGTCTCTGTGTGTGTGTGTCTCTCTCTGTGTCTCTGTGTATGTGTGTATGTGTGTATGTGTGTGTGTGTGTGTGTTACCTTGCATTCGTTGCAGTTTCGTCCCGTAACGTTCTCTCTACATAAACACTGTCCCGTTGTGACATCACACACGGTTGCCACGGCGCCGGTGACATCACAGCGACAGTCTGAGGACAAAAGGGTCAAAGGTCAAAAACATAATCGGGTTTAAAGAGATCAACATTCCTTCTGCTACGAATACAAGACTGTGTGTGTGTGTGTGTGTGTGTGTGTGTGTGTGTGTGTGTGTGTGTGTGTGTGTTGGGAAAGGGTTCAGGCACTAACTCATTGTCCCTTTTTTTAATCCACATTCTTCGATGTGACATCACTTCACGTGCGCAATGGATTGTGGGTCAGAATCGCCCAAATAGGATGCAGTTTTCAACACTAACAATCTTGGCCGCATGAAGTAAGATATCCGGGTACTTCTAACCATCCTAAATCTGGCCACAAGAATCGGGACATCCTAAATCTATTTTCTACCAAACTAAATAGTAGAAAGTATGCGATTCGGAACGCGACCTTGATTTCCTCTTTGTAACATTGACTTCTTCTGTTTTTTTACTATTCTTTTCTTTTTGTGATGGAAACATGGCTAATTGTAAAAGAGGGGACGTCATCGAATACGATTGACGCCCAAGATAGAGAGTGTGTGACTGTCTATATCTGTCTGTCTGTCTGTCTGTCTGTCTGTCTGTCTGTCTGTCTGTCTGTCTGTCTGTCTGTCTGTCTCACCTTGACAGTTCTTGGCGTGTACAGCGTCTCCATAGTAACCCGCCTCACACACTTCACACTGTCTCCCGGCGCTGTTGCCTCGACAACCCAAACATTCCCCGGTGACGATGTCACAGCGTTCCGCGTTGCCGTGACACTCACACCTCACACAGGCTCCTCCCACCTCCTGAGGGTTCCCATGGTAACCGGCCGCACAGCGCTCACAGCTCAACCCGGTGTAACCAGGGAAACAGCCGTCACAGATCAGCTGACCCTGTGATGTCATGTCCATGTGACTCTGTGAAGAAAAATAAACAATCAGATAAAATGATGAAACAAGTGGACGGGTTGAGAGGGTTTGATATGAATACCCCCTCTAAGGGTTAGGGTTAGTGGATATGACTAACCCCCTAACCCTCTAACCCCCTAACCCCCTAACCCTCTAACCCCCTAACCCCCTAACCCTCTAACCCCCTAACCCCCTAACCCTCTAACCCCCTAACCCCCTAACCCTCTAACCCTCTAACCCTCTAACCCTCTAACCCCCTAACCCTCTAACCCTCTAACCCCCTAACCCTCTAACCCCCTAACCCCCTAACCCTCTAACCCTCTAACCCCCTAACCCCCTAACCCTCTAACCCCGTAACTCCAAGCTTCCTGATTACTATGACAAACCCCCCCTTAGTGGACGGATTGAGAGGGCTGGATATGACTGACCCCCCTAACCCCAACCTTCCTGATCACTGATATAAAGTTCAAACAATATATTATTAATATACATTAGTTATCAGTGGTTTAAATTCCTTACCAGATACATATCTATCTAATAACACTGTCTAGTTATCTGTAGGGGCAGATCTCTCTCTCTCTCTCTCTCTCTCTCTCTCTCTCTCTCTCTCTCTCTCTCTCTCTCTCTCTCTCTCTCTCTCTCTCTCTCTCTCTCTCTCTCTCTCTCTCTCTATATATATATATACTGTATATATATAATATATTCACATACATTGGTCATGTGACAGGTGGCGCTGAAGCTCTGTGATGTCATCGGGCAGGCGCATTGTTGACAGTCTGTCGCCGTGCCAACAGCAGGCTCGCCGTAGAAACCAGGGAGACACTGGTCGCAATGCGGACCGGTGGTGTTATGGGAACACGCCTAGCAACAAGAGGATAGTCAGTCTGCATGGCAACGCTTTATAAACAAACTATATGCAGGTCTAACCCCGACTGAATACAAAGTGTCTCAGAGGAACTTTCAGTGTGCGTTTATTCTAGCACCCCCTTTGGACAAAAGCGGTAGTGTTTTTACCAGCTGTTGTTGGGTGAGCGTACCAATGACAAAGGCACTAAGAAAAACTAGCCCTGCGTTCCGAATCGCATACTTTCTACTATTTAGTATGGTAGAAAAAATATTTAGGATGTCCCGATTATTGTGGCCAGATTTAGGATGGTTAGAAGTACCCGGATGTTATACTACATCTGGCCAAGATTGTTAGTGTTGAAAACTGCATCCTATTTGGGTGATTCTGACCCACAATCCAGTGCGCACGTGAAGTGACGTCACATCGACGAAGCCTCCATATGAAAACAAACGGGGATGAGAGGGATAAAAAAAGCAAGAGGCAAGATCAAGGCGCAATGTTAGGATGAAATAAGAGAGTAAAGTATGTCCCAATAGTATGCCTACTGCATCCTAACTAGATTCTGTTTATCGTCGGATGTAGTATGTAGAATAGAAAAAAGAAAGAGTATGCGATTCGGAATGCAGGGTAGATAAAAATAGCAGTCTTTGCACTGATGTCATTACATGTCATTTATGATCATCAGAGGAAAAATTAGACTGTTTCAGAAATATTTAAAAGTTCCTCGTAGAGACTTTAAATAAGGCTGATCACTATGATGATGATAGATAGATAGATAGATAGATAGATAGATAGATAGATAGATAGATAGATAGATAGATAGATAGATAGATAGATAGATAGATAGATAGATAGATAGATAGATAGATAGATAGATAGATAGATAGATAGATACTCACCACACACACTCCGTTGGCGTCGCACTCGGACGCGTGATCGTTACATTCACACGGGAAACAGTTTCCTCCAAACAAGACTCCGCCTACTCTGTAGAACCCAGGAAGGCACGCCTACAGACAGACAGACAGACAGACAGACAGACAGACAGATACCCGGGTGAGAATCAGATCCACACACACAGTCAGTGTGTTTACATGCAGACTCATAATCGGGGAAATAAAGGAATAAGACCTCAACAGGACTTGTAAAATGCATGTAAACACCTTTATCCGGTCTACTTCACACACAAGTCGGCACATTAACGGACAAGAGAAGTCGGATAAGAACTCCTAGATAACTCGTTCATAGTCGGCATTCACATTCACACTAACAGGTACTGCTAGGCCTGGTTCACACTAACAGGTACTGCTAGGCCTGGTTCACACTAATGCCTCGTTTCCACCGAGTAGAGCGGGTCGGATCGGAGCGGCTCAGAGCGGGACAGCTCACTTTTAAGAATCTCGGTGTTGTTTCCACCGCCGACCCTACCCTTACTGGTAGGGCGGGGTTTAGGCTGGACTGCGATAGCCGACGCCAGAATGTGGGTCAAACTATCGGGCTGTGGGAACAACTGTGGTCAAGCCAGCGGTCTCTTGTTTTTGCTTGGTCAAACCAGCCGCTTCTTTATTTACTCCCCCCGTGTTGTGAGCACAGAGACGGCTCGGTGCAACTGATAGAGACAGTGAGCGAACAGCACTGGCTGCGGCAGCTACGTGACATCGTAGCAGTGGGACACAGTGTAGCCAACTGATTGATTTAATGACGAGGAAAAACACCACACAATAAACAGTGCCGCGCTCACATTTTCGCCAAAACTCTCTTCACTCTAGCCGAGGTGACTACAAACGGCGGAGATGATTCAAACCAGCCGCTTCTTTATGTATTCCCCCCGTGTTGTTGTGAGCGTGTATTTTACTACTATCTATGGCGTAAACACACAGAGACCGCTCGGCGGAACTCATAGAGACAGTGAGCGAACAGTGCTGGTTGCAGCAGCTACGTGACTATGGGACACAGTGTAACCAACTGATTAATTTATTGACGAGGAAAAACACCACACAATAAACAGAGCTGTGCTCACATTTTCGCCAAAACACAAGACTCTCTTCACTCTTGCCGAGATCTACACATGGCGGAAATGATTCTTTCGACCAATCAAATGACGGCAGTGTGTAGCTCCGCCTTCTCATGCATTTTCGGCCCGCTTTCAGGCCGCTAGTACCCCTACGGAGGAGTACTGAGATCGGGAGCGGCTCAGAGCGGTTAGGTGCGCTTAAACCGTACCCTACCCAACTTTTGGCAAATGAAAAGCCAAACTACCCGGACCGAACCGCTCCGACCCGACCCGCTCTACTCGGTGGAAACGAGGCATAACAGGTACTGCTAGGCCTGGTTCACACTAACAGGTACTGCTAGGCCTGGTTCACATTCACACTAACAGGTACTGCTAGGCCTGGTTCACACTAACAGGTACTGCTAGGCCTGGTTCACACTAGCAGGTACTGCTAAGCCTGGTTCACACTAACAGGTACTGCTAAGCCTGGTTCACACTAACAGGTACTGCTAAGCCTGGTTCACACTAACAGGTACTGCTAAGCCTGGTTCACATTCACACTAACAGGTACTGCTAGGCCTGGTTCACATTCACACTAACACTAACAGGTACTGCTAGGCCTGGTTCACATTCACACTAACAGGTACTGCTAGGCCTGGTTCACACTAGCAGGTACTGCTAAGCCTGGTTCACATTCACACTAACAGGTACTGCTAGGCCTGGTTCACACTAACAGGTACTGCTAGGCCTGGTTCACATTCACACTAACAGGTACTGCTAAGCCTGGTTCACACTAGCAGGTACTGCTAAGCCTGGTTCACATTCACACTAACAGGTACTGCTAGGCCTGGTTCACACTAACCCAGACACTAGATTGACTTATAAATAAAACACATG
>NW_027648104.1:300000-305000 GCF_949987685.1 Ammodytes marinus
CCCTAACCATACTACACACAGTTATACCCTAACCCTAACCCTAACCATACTACACACTGTTATACCCTAACACTAAACCTAACCATACTACAGTCAATAGAGTTACACTGTTATACCCTAACCCTAACCCTAACCATACTACACACAGTTATACCCTAACCCTAACCCTAACCATACTACACACTGTTATACCCTAACACTAAACCTAACCATACTACAGTCAATAGAGTTACACTGTTATACCCTAACCCTAACCCTAACCATACTACACACAGTTATACCCTAACCCTGACCCTAACCATACTACACACTGTTATACCCTAACACTAACCCTAACCATACTACAGTCAATAGGAGTTACACCACACCAGCCAATCAGAATAGAGTATTCACACAGATAAGGCAAGGCAAGTTTATTTCTATAGCACAATTCAGACACAAGGCCATTCAAAGTGCTTTACAGGGGCAAGATTAGAATACATAAAACACATTGGAAGACATCTAAAATCAAATACTGAAAGCTGTTTGTCTGACAGACAGACAGACAGACAGACAGACAGACAGACAGACAGACAGACAGACAGACAGACAGACAGACAGACAGACAGACAGACAGACAGACAGACAGACAGACAGACAGACAGACAGACAGACAGACAGACAGACAGACAGACAGATAGATAGACGGACACACACACAGACAGACAGTCAGGCAGATAGATATTCTACTGAAAGCTGTCTCACCCTCCTGGTAACTATGGGGTCGATCTCCCGCGGGTCTCGGTTGCTGAGCGTCATGAGGTCGGCGTTGAGCGTTCTGATTCGCTGGAGGCGAAGCCGGATGAACCGCGCCGAGGTGAAGCTCAGCAGGTCAGGGGTCAAGTCGTCTGCTCCAGGGCGGCCGTTTATCAGAGAGGTGTGGATCTATAGAAATAGATAGTTAATGCACTGTTTAGATGGAGGGATGGATAGATAGATAGATAGATAGATAGATAGATAGATAGTGTGGTAGATTTGAATGGTATTCATCAAGAGTGCTGAGCAGATAGACTCTAAAGGTTAACGTCAGATCCCTAGATGGACGTGTGTTTGACTGGTGTTGCACAAGCAATGAAACGATATGTCTATTTGCAGATATTAAGACACATGATACCCCACACACACAGATATAAACGGGTCCTGTAACTAGCAACTTCAGTGCCATTGCGGCCTCAGCGTGCTGCTTCGATGCTCCATGAAATCCTCTGTAAATGTCTGATGGAAATCTCCTGAAATAAACCTGAAACACACAATGATGATTGTCCAGTCTCACCCTCTGTCCTTGGTCGCGACGGGGAATTCGGCTACCACAATAGATAGATAGATAGATAGATAGATAGATAGATAGATAGATAGATAGATAGATAGATAGATAGATAGATAGATAGATAGATAGATAGATAGATAGATAGATAGATGGATGGATGGATGGATGGATGGATGGATGGATGGATGGATGGAAGGATGGATGGATACATAGATGGATGAATGGATGGCTAGATTGATAGATAGATAGATAGATAGATAGATAGATAGATAGATAGATAGATAGATAGATAGATAGATAGATAGATAGATAGATAGATAGATAGATAGATAGATAGATAGATAGATAGATAGATAGACAGACAGACAGATAGATAGATAGATAGACAGACACACACACATACAGACAGACAGACAGACAGACAGACAGACAGACAGACAGACAGACAGACAGACAGACAGCTACCTCTCCGTGCTCTAAGGGGTTCAGTCTGGAGTAGTAGGAGGTGCAGATGACCTCCTGGTCGCGGCGGTATGTGGGCGGGCCGAGCCGCGGCGTCACGTTGTAATGAGACAAACACTCCGAGTCGCTGATCGCATAGAACTGCCACGGAGCGAAGGAGAGCCCGTCCAGAGAACGCTCTAAGATCCAGTTACCTAGAGAGAGAGAGAGAGAGAGAGAGAGAGAGAGAGAGAGAGAGAGAGAGAGAGAAAGAGAGACAGAGAGAGAGAGAGAGAGAGAGAGAGAGACAGACAGAGAGAGAGACACAAAGAGAGAGAGAGAGACACAGAGAGAGAGAGAGAGAGAGAGAGAGAGAGAGAGAGAGAGAGAGAGACACACACACACACACACAGACACACACAGGGTTAGGGTTAGGGGAATATATTTATATATAATCCTATATATCTAAAGGCTGGACGACGATAGTCGCTCCAGAATATCGGTCAAAGTATCGCGCCATGGAACAACTGCGGTGGAGCCAAACTGGTGTTTAGTGTTTTGTCCTCCCAACGGAGCCTTCAGGGCAGCCTGCGGTTAGGGTAACGGTAAGGTATAGGGTCTTCCAGGCAGCGCTGCCTTAAAGTCTTAATTTGGAGGTCAAAACACCATCGAGGGGTCAAACCAGCCGCTTCTATATTTGTCCCCCCCCCCCCCCCCCCCCACACACACACACACACACACACACACACACACACACACAGGTCGATCTCACCTGGCCGAGGAGAGTTGGCCGCCTTGATGATGATGTAAGCCACCTGGAAGATCTGAACAGAGACACAGAGTTTGTGAATGTTACTAACATTAATAAACGGCTACACAACGTCAACTTGTGTGTGTGTGTGTGTGTGTGTGTGTGTGTGTGTGTAAGGGGTGTGTGTAGGGGTCTGTGTGTCTGTGTGTGTATATATGTGTTTCTGTGTGTGTGTTAGGGGTCTGTGTGTGTGTGTGTGTGTGTGTGTGTATCTGTGTTTCGGTGTGTGTTAGGGGTGTAACAATACATTGTACCGAACTGCACATGCCGCACCATACGTAAATAGAGGCTTGTTCTGATTGCGGTTTGGCACTTTTATCTGAGAAGTATTTTACTTATTGGAGACCTTGGTTGTTTGCAGCAGTATTCTCTTTTCTACTGAAACAGACCTGTAGGCTGGAATTGTAGTTAATGCTGCATGGAACCTTGCTGAATGGAACTGTGACTTCAAAACCGAGGTACGTACCGAACCGTGATTTTTGTGTACCGGTAGACCCCTAGTGTGTGTGTGTGTCTGTCTGTCTGTGCGTGTGCGTGTGCGTGTGCGTGCGTGCGTGTGCGTACCTGCTTCAGGTCCAGAGTGATCGTGACCCAGTGGAACTGTCGTCCGTTCTTGATGCTCGGACTCTGCCACCACTCGTTCGTCCCGTCGATCGCGTTGGTGATCGGATGGCGCTCTGCAACGTTAGCATGACACAACGTTAGCACAGCACAACGTTAGCACAACACAACGTTAGCACAACACAACGTTAGCACACACAACGTTACATGAACACAAAGTGACAATGGGTTACATACAGCCGATCGTAATGTGATGTAATGATAGGCCTTTACTGAGGCTGTGTTCTAAAAGCCATACTAACGTCCTACTCATACTAAAAGCCCTACTGACGTCCTACTCATACTAAAAGCCCCACTGACGTCCTACTCATACTAAAAGCCCTACTAACGTCCTACTCATACTAAAAGCCCTACTAACGTCCTACCCATACTAAAAGCCCTACTAACATCCTACTCATACTAAAAGTCCTACTAACGTCCTACTCATACTAAAAGTCCTACTAACGTCCTACTCATACTAAAAGCCCTACTAAGGTCCTGCTCATATGAAAAGCCCTACTAACGTCCTGCTCATACTAAAAGCCCTAATAACGTCCTACTCATACTAAAAGCCCTACTGACGTCCTACTCATACTAAAAGCCCTACTAACGTCCTACTCATAGCCTACTAAAAACCCTACTAACGTCCTACTTATACTAATTTTTAAGTCAATTTGGGTATGTTGTGTATGCGAGTTTGTGTAGGGGAGAAATGCCCAGATGAGTACTTGCTTCCGGGAAGATTTTGTGTATGGATATATGATACTTTTCCTACTCAACCGCCCCACAATGCATTGCATCTTTTCAAACAAAACAATATATTTTTGTTATTCTTAATTGCTTCTGTATACTTCAGTGTAAACGGTCCGACGAACCTCACATACACAATGGATGGTTAAGTAGACAGTAAGTAGTATATACATGTTGAGTATGTAGGAGGGAGGACATTAGTAGTTAGTAGGCCGTTTACAACACAGCGTATAAAGTGTATGCTAAGCTAATGCACTGTAATGGCAGCCTACCTTTAGCCAGGCTGGAGGTATGCTAAGCTAATGCATTGTAATGGCAGCCTACCTTTAGCCAGGCTGGAGGTAGCATCACACTTGGGGCAGTGTGTGGGAGTGAGGGGGCCGCGGTGGGGTTTGATGCGCCGCCCCGGGACGTGCTCCACTAGCTTACAGTAGACCTCTGGAGCCGGGTCGCCGCACGTCGCGTTGCTGCTGATGTCGGCGTTAGACGCTAAGTTCAGGATCGCAGGGAACAGACCTGCAGACATAGCATAGCATAGCATAGCATTAAGCGAACAGCTAACTAGCATAGCATAAAGCACAGCTAACTAGCATAACATTAAGCAAACAGCTAACTAGCATAGCATTAAGCACCGCTAACTAGCATATCATGAAGCACAGCTAACTGGTAGCAACATGTTAGCAAAGCACACACACACACACACACACACAGGAACACAATTCATTCTTAGTCAACAGCTGTAGAGTAAAGACACTGCACTCTCGTCACAAAACGATGAATCACAATGTGAAGCCTTGACCCCATGTTAGAGGATGTTATCACTTTGTTCTATATAAATACATATATATATATATATATATATATATAAATACATATATATATATATATATATATATGTATTTATATATATATATATATATATATATATATATATATATATATATATATATATATATATATATATGTATATCTATTGGGACAGCACACACCTATCTGTCTGTCTGTCTGTCTGTCTGTCTGTCTGTTTGTTTGTCTGTCTGTCTGTATAGATATAGATGTATATCTATTGGGACAGCACACACCTATCCTAAA